>NC_046375.1:1414098-1514098 GCF_011125445.2 Fundulus heteroclitus
AGAGTTTTACGATGCGATACTGAGGTGTTTGCCCACACAGACTGAAATAATGTTTGGCGAGGTCAGCGGGCCTGGAGATGGCAGCATCGTCTGCCATGTTGCTAAAATTGAGCAGAGAAAAGGACGAGGAATGCCTTTAAGTTTTTACTTTATACCAGCTGAAACTTGACACAATTGGGTGTTTCACCAGGACAATTGGCCCAAAAAAACAAATTAAACGTGCTTCCAACCAAGAAAGCCAAACCAATTTAAATTCACTTTACCGGTTCAGACAAGAAAATAAACAGACACCCAACCAGCATTATGCCTCACAGCTTTATAAATAAAACGCTGAGGTATTAGGGCTGTACCGATCAGACACAGATTTTCTGTCTGTTTCTGTGCCAAACTAGAGGCACAACATAAGGTTCTGTAGGACAACTTCAAAACAACAGCGGAGACATCCAGCCGTCACTAAACTTTACTATTTGGGAACATTAAGGTTTCTAGATGCACAACAGTGGAGAAAGGAAGGATGAGCCGAACCAGAACTTTGTGTCAGCATCTGTCAGTAGCAATAAGGTACCGTATTTTCCGGACTATAAGACGCTCCGGTGTACAAGTCGCACCACACATAAATTGCATAATAAAGAAGGAAAAAACATATATAAGTCGCACTGGAGTATAAGTCGCATTTTTGGAGGAAATTTATTTGATAATATACACCATCAAGAACAGACGTGTCATCTTGAAAGGCAATTTTAAATAAAAATAGAACGGAGGCAACAACAGGCTGAATAATTGTACGGTTAGCTTACGCTACATGACACAACTGAGAACGTGCCTGGTATGTTAACGTAACATATTAAAAGCTATTCAGATAACTATTGCATAAATAACATGCGAAGAAGGTAACCAAAGCGCCCGTGTCACTCCAAATAACTAAAATCCAGTGAAATCTTCATCCTCGGTGTCACTTTCAAATAACTCCGTTAACTCCGGAGGTAGAAGCTGCGGCACTTCCGCTTCTACGTCGCTTACGTCTGATTCAACACAGGCCTAGAGCGCCCTCTTGCGGTTTGGTGTGTAAATAACAGGTGTAATGATATACCGGTAAAAATGTGTAATAATTTCACACATAAGTCGCTCCAGAGTATAAGTCGCACCCCCGGCCAAATTATGAAACAAACTGCGACTTATAGTCCGGAAAATACAGTATGTACAGTATGCTGGTGAAGATTCTCTGCCATCCAGGTCACTATCATTCCCAAAAAAAAAAAAGTAAAAAAACAAAACAACTGGACTTTTTTCCGAAGTTTGAAGACGTTTCGCTTCCTATCCAGAAAGCTTTCTCAATTCAAATGTCTGGAGCAGTGTGGAGTTCCAAGCTTTATATTATTGCCCAAAAGGGTGTTGTTCTGGCTTAGATAACATGTAAATTAAAGCATTAAAGCCTTAAAGCATGTCCAGTGGCTGATTCTGCACTTAATTATTCACCCGAAACGTCAAACCCTGAATGTAAACATCACCGGTGCAGGAGAAAAATCAGCTGATGTCCAAATTACTACCGGTCAGGTCAAACTCTGCATATTCAAAAAAAAAAAAAACGGAGTCAGAGGATTTCACCCAATATAAAAATAGGAAAAGACATTACTACAAATTTAACGTTCAATTATTAGCTCACGCTTTAAATTAAATTACGAGAAAAGACCAGATTTAATGCAACATTCATGTGTGAAGTGTTCATTTAAATGATCTATACGCTTATAGTTAGACATTTTGAATTCAGAAAGTTCTTCTCTAACCCCCAGTGGGTGGAGGCAGATGAGCGTTCACACTGAGCCTGGTTCTGGTTCTGCTGGAGGTTTTCCTCCCTGTTAAAGGGGAGTTTTCCTCTCCACTATCGCTTCATGCATGCTCAGTATGAGGGATTGCTGCAAAGCCATCAACAATGCAGACGACTGTCCACTGTGGCTCTACGCTCTTTCAGGAGGAGGGAATGCTGCTTGGAGAGACTTGATGCAACCTGCTGGGTTTCCTTAGAGAGGAAACTTTCTCACCAACCTGTCTGGATGATTTGATTGAATTTGACTTTATAAAGAGCCTTGAGATGACATGTATCATGAATTGGCGCTACATAAATAAAATTTAATTGAATTCTTGGTTGGGAAGCGAAACATCTTCAGATATAAGTCCAGTTTTGTTTTTTAAACTTTTTTTTGGTAACACTTTATTTGAAGGGGTCTACATAAGACTGACATTACACAGTCATAAACATGACATAACACCTGTTATGAACATAAATGACTCTTTATGAATGTTTAGGACTGTTATTAATTGTCATTGGGTAAATTATGACACTATTAAAGCAAAGTTGACATTGTTTAAAATGTCTTTGTTATGACTTAATTTAACCAAATCCCAAATCAAGCCCTTAATTTAACCTAATCCCAAATCAAGCCCTTAATTTAACCTAATCCCAAATCAAGCCTTTATTTAACCTAATCCCAAATGAAGCCCTTTATTTAACCTAATCCCAAATCAAGCCCTAAATTTAACCTAATCCCAAATCAAGCCCTAAATTTAACCCAATCCCAAATCAAGCCCTAAATTTAACCTAATCCCAAATCAAGCCTTAAATTTAACCTAATCCCAAATCAAGCCCTAAATTTAACCTAATCCTAAATCAAGCCCCAAACTTAACCTTGTCTCTGTTAATGTCAAGTTGTCATAACAAAGACATTTTAAACAATGTCAACTTTGCTTTAATAGTGTCATATTTTACCGAATGACAATTAATGACTACAGTCCTAAACATTTATAAAGAGTCATTTATGTTCATAACAGGTGTTATGTCATGTTTATGACAGTGTAATGTCAGTCTTATGTACACCCCTTCAAATAAAGTGTAACCCTTTTTTTTAATATAGCTTTTAGTTGGGATTTAGAAAAAAATCTAAATCACATCCTGGTTTTTCCAGTCAAAATGTTGCTTTACTTGTTTAATGAGGAACGTAAAAACCTTAAACAATTAAGAAGATAACGAGCTAAAACACAGCTTCATGACTGCTGCAGTTTAGGACAAAAGACACGTGTTAATTATTGGATAAAAGCCAGATTGTTCCAGACCACTCCGCTCTCTCAGCGACTGAAGCTAAATGGCGCTGCTGACGGCCCCGTCTCAGTCAGGCTGCAGCAGATTAAAAAGGGCCCAACGCTCCTTCGCTACACGGCCCTCTGTGCGGCTGCCAAAACCCGGCGCCAAATGCCTCACGTCCCTAAAGAAACGCCAAATTGAGGCAGTAATCAGACTTAACATCTCGACGGGACTCTGGCTGGACGGCAGAAGGTATCTGTGAGAGTTTGGACGGCAGCCCAGAAAACCGCAGGGATCCACATCCACCACTTCACACGCGCTCCAGACGGAGGCACAGCTGCACACAAACCACGGCTGCTGTTAATAAAACGACTACCACGTAAAACTCTGACACTATTACAGACGTTTTAGCTCCTGTCAGAAATCTTAAAGGTGACTGAAGCAGTAAAAAGGGGTGCGATTAGATTAACTTGTGAAATTCAGATGCAGTTTACATGGATATTCTGAGCAGTTTACCTCCATGAAGAGACAGGAGTACGTTCATTTAAATGTTTTTTTATGCAGCAAATTTAGGAGAAAAACAGCCTGTAGAATGACTTTAATTCTTAAAAAGCTTCTGTAACTCACACTGAACTCCATATTAACACAAATATTTAATTGCATGTTCGATGGCGTCGTTTCCGTTTGGTTTATCACATTATGATGGTAGACAATTTGACGACTAATGATCAATAAGGCTAATATATTTGTGCTGTTTGCATTGGATCAGATCAATTATAGCACCAAAACGATACTTTCTTAAGAGGATCTCAATGACAATCACTAGGTCTCATCTAAATAACCTTTTTTTTTTATTACTGAAAAGCATTTTCTTTCCTACCATCCCAAATGTAAACACATACTGCTGACTCTACTGGGATTTGGTCTGATAAGTATAATATGTTGGAGGCATGGTGGAGGATCTGTGATGCTGTGGGAAAATCCTGCATTTTTGGTAACGTAATATATATTACATCAGGATGTGGGTCCAGGAAAACATTGTTAGGGAGCATGGCGTAGGGAACTCTTTCAAATTAAATTTCAAATAAAGATCCTGTGGACTAAATGAGCCGTCTTTCGGCAGGGTAAAGATCAAGAAATGGTTCACAGTCACCATGTAAGGCCCCACAACTACACTGCAGAAAGGGAACTAGAAAGTAAGTAAAAGTCTTCTTGAAATTAGTTTATTTGTCCATGATTTGAGTAGGTAAATAAGATTTTTGAATTTAAATGATAGGGATGCACAATTAATCTAATTTTTCCCAAATTCCCAAATGGCAGAGGTCTGCAATTTTTGGCTATATTTCTGTTTTTAAAGCTCATTTAAAAACACATTATTTCTCATTGGCTTTCAACCAAGAGTGAGTTAATATCTATGTCTTAATATAGGCACTTTGTCCTTGTATTTGTTGTGTTTTTGATTTCTTTTGCATATTTGTTTTACTGTTTTATTGTTGTTTTTTTGTTTTTGTATTTTATAGCACTTTGGTAAGCTGCTATGTTGTATTCTAATTGCTTTAGAAATAAATATGGTATAGTATGTAACAATTAATGGATCAGCTGACACGTCCTTTAGGCGTTGGTAAAATGTTTAAAGTGGGTTTGCTCCACATGGAATGGAAGAGAGTTGCAGCTGTGAGATAATCTAGTTTTATTATTATTATTTATAGTTTATATAATCAATATTTTTTTATTTTTTTTTACCAGAAACTTTCAGGACTCTCACCATAGCATTAAGTACCAGTAAAACAGTTTAATACATAGACTTGTTTGTTGGTTGAATAATAATATTTGTATTAATAAAAAAGCTTTAAATTTCTTGATTCTAAATAACCCTAGTTTTCAAACATCTTTATCTACAGGCCATTTTTGTTGGCTGTGGTCAATGCAGAGAAAAGTCAAAATTAAATCACAATTATTGTTGAAATATATCACAATTTTGTTTTCTGGCAAATGGTATAAACCCAATTAAAACAGGAACAACTCATCTCCATCAACTTATTTCCAGTGAAGTATATCTAATGATGTAATTTTAGGGCTCAAAATACTCATTCGATTGGCAGATAATCTTATTTACCTGCTCAGATTAAGGACAAATACAGTCGAGTCAAGAAAATTTTACTTATTTTTAGTTCCCTTTTCGCAGCATAAACCCAATAGGAAACTTGAGCACAAGAGAATGAACAAAGATGTAGAATCCAGGAAGCCGTTCCTGCCTCTTAGTCAAGTTTAGTACTGGTGATTTTATTAAAAATACCCATTGAATAGCAATATTTATAATTTTTGACGTTTGATAACGCAACTGCTGCAAAATCTACATTTAATTTTCTACACATCTTTATCTGAGGTGCTGTAAACTAAGCATGAACTCGTCTTTCCACCATAAATGTAATGAAATATAAACATTCCTGCCATATAAGGGGGGGGGGGGAAACGAGATTATTCATCTTACTTTGTGTTTTCGTCACTGTAGAACCAGAACCTGAAAGTCACTAAACTACCACAGGTAGAGGTAGGCGTGTCATTTTTAGTCAATCAGGCATAGTTTACAGAGGGGGAGGCTGCATGAATGCATGTTTGCATATTGCAATAATGCAGCCATAATATATCGATGAAAAACAGCAAGATAACACAGAAGATGTTTTTTTTTCTGACGCTCAGTCAACACCGTTCCATGCCATTAATAACTAGCAGCTGCTTGAGATCAAATCTAAGTAAAATAATAATAACGTTATGACTGTAAAGGTCCTGGGTCATTAAATTAATCACGTTAAGGGACACTAGAATAAACGATGCGGCTGGTTTCAGCAAATAAATACAAAGCTGCAGCCAACTCTTTGCACAGCAGAAAATGCTTGCAGATGCAGCTAAAGACCAAAAAACAGAAGAGAGAAAACTGCCAACGCATGATTACGATAACGAGTTGATAGCAGCCAGCTCAACAAGCCTTAAGAACACACAGAGGGAAAAAACTGGCATAAAAAAAGAAGTTTTAACTCTCTCCTCCGTTACAAAGAGAAAGAAACGTGAAGCAGGTCTGAGTGGGAACAGAGTCCTGCGGGTTCTGGTTTCAGCTCCGTTTACTTACCGATTACTTCTCCCTCCCCGCCTGTAGAGGCTAATGGAAATCACCTGACGGGGGTAAACATGAACTCAACGCTCACAGACTGGGAGGAGCGCCGTTACTGCCCACAATTAAATATGGGAGTTCAAAAAGTCACTCTTCAGATAAGCACAAAGCGATCTAACGCAGCTCAACGTAAGCTGTGCTGGACCATCTTCAGCTGAACATTTCATAAGCTGGGGAGGAGAGATGAGAGGAGAGTCTCGTAGAATAAAAGAGAAACGAAGGTCACTTACATGCTTTCTTCAACCCGTTACCCGCTCATGAAGCCATCAGATATTTCCAAGCCAGCTAACATGTTTGACTTTCTCACAACACGCCCGCTTGTCCTCTCATCTGCTGCACGCTCGCTTTTCCATGTGAAGCTGCAGCGAGCGGGACGCCCCACCCAACACCATGCTGATCAGATTAGAGGGCAGCCTGTTGCCATAACCCCAGACCTCTGCTCTTCCTCTCCCCTCATTTCCTCCTCCTCTCCCCCCCCGCTCATCCCCTAACCTCCTATTCTCCATCCGCCGCCTGCGACTAGGGATGGGAATCGAAAAACCGGTTCCTGTTCAGAACCGGTTCCGTGTTTTCCAATTCCGTGGCACCGTTTGGCAGCTCGCTAAACGGTTCTCTTTTCGATTCCGTTGTGCCGCGGCTCTTACACTGCAAAAACAGAACTAAAAATAAGTTAAGTTTTCTTAAAATAAGTGTATTTGTCCTTGATTTGAGCAGGTAAATAAGACTATTTGCCAATGGAATAAGATTTTTCCTCTTAAAATAGGAACAATTCATCTCCATCATCTTATTTCAAGTGCAGGATGTCTAATTATCTTATTTTAGGGGTAAAGATACTCATTCCATTGGCAGATAATCTTATTTACTGGCTCAAATCGAGGACAAATAGACTAACTTTTAAGAACATTTTACTTGTTTTTGCATCCGTTTTTGCAGTGTAGCAGCAAGTTACGTCACGTGTTATACGCAAGTTACGCACACGGCGTTCAGTAAGCACGTGTGTGTAACTTGCGCACGACGTGACCAGGCTTTAAAGCAAAACACAAAAAAAATAAATGGCGCCCCATCGGGGGAAGCAGTCGAAAGTTTGGTTTCATTTTAAAGGAAGAGAAAGATGGCAACGAGGCGCTTTGCAATCATTGCAAAATGGCGTATACATCCGCGGGAGGAAATAGATCCAACAGGCAGAAACACCTGCGCACACAACATGGCATACAATTTAATGAATGCTGTGTTTTTGATTCTTACCAGACAGAAGCTAAAGTTACGACCAGCATGGAAAGCAACTCTGGTGGTAAGTAGCTAGTTTTACATCACACTGCAAAAAGGGAACTAAAGGCAAGTAAAATTTTCTTGAAATTAGTATATTTTCCTTGAGTTGAACAGCTGACTAACACTATTTGCCAATGGAATGAGTATTTTTATCCTTAAAATAAGATAATTAGATATACTGCACTTGAAATAAGACGATGGAGATGAGTTGTTCTTATTTTAAGTGCAAAAATCTTATTTTATTGGCAAATAGTTGTATTCACCTGTTCAAATCAAGGAAAAATACAAAAATTTTAAGAAAATCTTACTTATTTTGAGTTCCCTTTTTGCAGTGCACTGGCTGGTTCCTAGTAAATCATATGCCATTTCTGGAAATAAACCAATTTCCTACCTCTCTTTGGGTTTATTAAGGGAGTGTGCCTTTCTCGTTAATCCAGCCCTTCATTGGTAGCATGTTTAATTAGAACTACTGGTAGCTGGAATTATTACATGATTCTAGCTATTGCATTGGATGTAACAAAACATGACCGAGAGAAAGGTGATGCTAGTTTATTTAAATCAGGGGAAGACGAGTTTATTTCCCAAAATTGTACAATAATTCTTTTTCATTAAATGGATGCCTTCTCTGTTAGATTTAGATGACTGAGGTTATCTAAAGGGAGATTAATAACAGGGTTCCTACAGCAAAAGGCAAGTTAAATTTAAGACTTTTCAAGACTTTTTAATGCCACTTGAAATAAAAAGTTAAGACCAAATTCACGATAAACAAGAAAAACCTGGTTGCGACAACTTCACCCAAATGTTTATTTTAACATAAACCATTATTTTCTGGCCCAGTAGACATGTTTAAAATTTTGAAAAAAATTTCATATTGGAAGAAAGCTAAAAAACACAAATTACAGATATATTTTTAACAACTACTGAACTGAATTCACAAACTTTGTTTTGTTCCCTACTAAAATAAACAATAAATCAGTTTTAAAAACCACAACATAACCAGTGCCAACTCTTTTTCCCAGCTATGGTCCGGCTGCAACAGTTTTTATTGGTTCCGCTATCGGGACGGAACCAATAATTGTTACATTGAGCCGTTCGGTAAATTAAAAAAATATAATTGTGTCAATTATTTTACTGTTTGGTAAGGATTACAAAAATAAAATCCTATTTATTACCTGGTAAAAATTTTAAGACCTATAAAGACTTATTTAAGACATTTTAATGCCAATTAAGGCCTCAGTTTTAAGTTACAGAATTCAATGCCTTTTAAGACTTTTTAAGGATCCGCGGGAACCCTGTAATAAGCAACTGTCACAACAAACTTACATTTTCTTGTATTCTAAGCAACTCATCTACTGTATTTAAGTTTGTTCTTATATTCCTTTTTTTATTTGAACAAATATAAATGTTACTCCAGTTGCACATTTGCTGTGGACATCTTGACCTTGTTAGTTTGTAAGGTCGTGTGATAGTTAAGTAAACAAAGCTGATGCTCATCATCAAACTGGTTGTTCTCCTTTTTTCCCCAAATTGGAATCGAAAAGGAATCGAATCGTTTCACAGAATCGATAAGGGAATCGAAAAGGAATCGAATCGTTTCACAGAATCGATAAGGGAATCGAAAAGAGAATTGAATCGTTTCACAGAATCGATAAGGGAATCGAAAAGGAATCGAATCGTTTCACAGAATTGATAAGGGAATCGAAAAGAGAATTGAATCGTTTCACAGAATCGATAAGGGAATGGGAATCGTGAAAATCTTTTCACTTCCCAACCCTACCTGCGACACCTCGTTCACAGGTGGAGAGGAACGATAACAACCACTCACCCAGATTTGTGTCGGATCCTCATGGCGGCGTTTGGATCCCTCTTCCCTCCCTGGTCGAACATCGGGTCCACAAACTTAAAGACGTGGGCGGAGCCGAACTGGATGGTGGACCCGGAGCGCAGCACCGTGGTCTCGGCGATGCGCTGCCCGTCCACAAAGGTGTCTGCGTCGGGGCCCTGCGGCGTCACCGTCACCATGCCTTCGCTGTGCATCAGGTTGCAGTGGTGGGGCAGGATCCCCGGGCCGAGCAGCTGCAGACAGACACAGGCGGCTCAGTTACCTAGAAGAACCCGACTGGAGTTAACTTCATTTAACGGACCAGATGGCCTGTTAAACAGAACCACCTGGGGAAAGCGTCCCGGCGGATGACGGGAACTGTTCGTAGTGATGTTTCAGATATTACCACCACACATTTGTTAAACTACTAAGCTATTTTTGTGCATATAATGCAGACATTTTGCAATGTCCAAAAATAAATTACATCCAGAAACAAACTGCAACATAAAACCAAAAAAAGCCAGTTTGTCTGAAGCAGGGGTCACCAACACGGGGCCCGCAGGCATCAAGTGGCCCCCAAGGACCGCATATAGTGGCCACGAGCCTGTCCTAAAAAATGGCACAACCATCCAGTGAGATGCATCTAAAGTGTAAATCAGTGAGAATGCTATACAGCATTCTCAGTAAATTTTACACTTTTTAAAATTATTTCACTTTTTGTGCGATTTTTTTGGCTGTTCCCATTGAAATCAATGCAAATTGATACAAATTCCTTCCAACTCTTTCAATTCTTCAAATTTTTCATTTTTTTCAAATTCTTCAAATTTTTCACATTCTTCAAATTCCTTCAAATTTTTCAAATTTGTCAAATTCTTCACATTCTTTCTTCCAATTCTTCCTTTTTTTCAAATTCTTAAAATTCCTTCAAATCATCGGGTCCACAAACTTAAAGACGTGCGCGGAGCCGAACTGGATGGTGGACCCGGAGCGCAGCACCGTGGTCTCGGCGATCCGCATATAGTGGCCACGAGCCTGTCCTAAAAAATGGCACAACCATCCAGTGAGATGCATCTAAAGTGTAAATCAGTGAGAATGCTATACAGCATTCTCACTAAATTTTACACTTTTTAAAATTATTTCACTTTTTGTGCGATTTTTTTGGCTGTTCCCATTGAAATCAATGCAAATTGATACAAATTCCTTCCAACTCTTTCAATTCTTCAAATTTTTCATTTTTTTCAAATTCTTCAAATTTTTCACATTCTTCAAATTCCTTCAAATTTTTCAAATTTGTCAAATTCTTCACATTCTTTCTTCCAATTCTTCCTTTTTTTCAAATTCTTCAAATTCCTTCAAATCTTTCAAATTCCTTCAAATCTTTCAAATTCCTTCAAATTTTTCAAATTCCTTCAAATTCCTCACATTCTTCTTTCTTCTAATTCTTCAATTTTTTCAAATTCTTCAAAATTTTCAAATTCCTTCAAATTCCTTACATTCTTATTTCTTCTAATTCTTAAATTTTTTCAAGTTCTTCAAAATTTTCAAATTATTCAAATCCCTTCAAATTCTTAATTTATTTCCAAATTCTTTAAATCTGATTTCAATGTTTTTCAGCTACTTTTTCTGTTCTGAATCTTCTACTCAAATCATTCTGCAGATTAGCATTCTCACTCGCTGTTACAAGGAACAGCTTTTTCTAGTTTACTTTGTAGCTCTTCCTTTTTAATCACACTTCTGTCTAAATAGATTTAAAAATGATATTATCTAAAAAAAAAAAGGCATAATGTGTTTTATTTTATCATCTAGTTAAGATAAGCTCCGAGTCTTGTTGTTCAAAGGTCAGTACTGTCTGAGAGGAGCACCTGAATAAGAAGCGTGGTGCTGAAGGATAGAAAATGTGAAAAATATAAATGATTTTACACGTAGAAAGACGAAAACACTTCTTTAAAAAGATCTAAATAAGCTACAACGCCTGTGAATATTTTAGCCGGCGTGAGTTTACCTGGATGGCGCCGTCCTCTGTGCAGTCCGAGCCGACCTCGGTGATGCTGTGCTGAAGCCGGTACAGCTTGGGTTTGTCTCTGGAGTCGGAGCCGTCTGGAAGCAGAGAAGCTCTCAGGTTCAGGCCCGGATCAAAGCCCGGCCGCATCCTCGCACGACTAACGCCATTTAATCCAATATTTCTAGACTAAAACAGTCGATCCAAAGTGGTGTGCATGGAGGTAATTACAGCTACGGTGACAGCGGCTGCAGATGTTAGTAAGCAGGTTTAGTCAAAGCAAAGCAGTGCATTAGTTCAAAATTAGCTCTGCCGTGGAGGAGAGGGGAATTAAAAACTTACACTAGCAAATATTAAGCGATAAATAACAATTTTTGTTTCCTTAGGGTCTAGTCTATGATCGGTTGTAACGCTTCGTTCTAAACAAAGACAATTAAAAGCTAAATTATTGCTGCAAGAAACTGTTTGCATTGACGGATTTTCTTTAAAAATCTTCGTATTCACCTCAGGATTTGATTTTGTTCTCATCGATACATTTAAGCGTAGAAAGAGTCGTTATATTCTAACCCCACAACACAGGATCTACACTGCAAAAAGGGAACTTAAAGTAAATATGTCTTGAAATTAGTGTATTTTTCCTTGATTTGAGCAGGTAGATAAGACTTTTTGCCAATAGAATTATATTTTTGCACTTAAAACAGGAACAATCCATCTCTAAAATAACATAATTAGACATCCTGCACTTGAGATAAGACGATGGAGATGAGTTGTTCCTATTTTAAGTGCAAAAATCTCATTCCATTGGCAAATAGTCTTATTTACCTGCTCTAATCAAGGAAAAAGACAATGATTTCAAGAAAATTTCACTTACTTTTAGTTCTGTTTTTGCAGTGTATAGGAAGCCGAGAAATACTTCCTGCAGCTCCGACTGATTTAGCATCAAAATAAAGTTAATATAACGCAATTTGTCAACTTAAGCTTTTATTTAAAGTTAGCTGGAAACAGAGCAAGTTCTTCCGCTGTAATCAGATTGCAATGAAAAACACATTTACTGCTGATATCGACTAATATCTGATAAGATGTGTCGTCTTTTTTTTTTTTTTTTTTTTTTTAAGGGAATGTGTTGGAGCTGGACGCAGCGTCGGAGCAGAACAACCCCAGCGGCAGCAGCAGGAGAGCAAACAGAGGAGGTGCGGTGCAGATTTTACCTTCTTGGTGCCGATAGGCGTAGTAGGCATAGTGATTCCCTCGGCCTACGGCAGGCAGGCAGGCAGGCAGGCGGGTAAGAGGCAGAAGGACACGTGCACAGGCCCCCCCACACACACACACACACACACACACACACAGTCACACAGTCACACACACCCAGGCAGTCAGAACATGCCATGAGAAGGTGGGAAAGAAAACAGACACATAGCAGAAATTGAAAATGCAGCAAGGAGGAAAAATAATGCAGTATTAAAAAACGCACTCAAACCACTTCCACAAATTTATCAACACTCTTATTGATCTTTTTATGTTAAAATTTGGGAAGGAAAACAAATAAAATAAAAGCCAGGTTGATTTGGTTCTGTTCGGGTTCACTGAATTTCAAACTAAAAACAGTTTAAGGTCTTTATGGACGTAAAGGGAAATATATTTTAGATCGATCCAGTCAGAGACGCACTGAGAACCCGGTAGGTGGCCATTATTATTATTATTATAATTTTTATTATTATATTTTTTATTATTATATTTATTATTATTATTATTATTATTATTATTATTATTATTATTATTATTATTATTATTATTATTATTATTATATTTTTTTATTATTATTATTAACAATAATAATAATAATAATAATAATAGTAATAAATTCATAAAAAGCACAAATCTGCACTTTCTACTGAGCCATGTCGGTAAAGTCTCTCTGGTTAGTCTTTCAGTTTCCTCTGATCCAAAAACCTAAGTTCCTATTTAATTACACTAAATAAAAAGTCCGATTGAGATTTAATTTAATTTCCTTCAAAGTTTATACATTTATGCTTAATGTCGTGACTGAATGTTGTGACTGAAACAGAAGTCAGATTCCTTCAATCTTGCCCAAAAAAAGCTGATTCTGATGACTGTGTAACAATTTGTTCTACTCCAATTCTACATATATTTACTATACCACCTTAGATATATTATAATACAATATTTATTTTTGATGAATCTTGTCAAAGATAAAAATAAATCTTTTATTATAAATAGATATGCCTCGTAAAGGCAGCAGGTGACAGGCTGCCGTTCCTTTCAGCTGCAAATGTTTCTTTTCTGCAACCTCAGCAACTTCACTAGATCAGAGCATTAAATAAAAGTAGGATATAAATATTAAGTGCTGTTGGTTTAAGATCTGAAAGTGCAATAAATAAATAAATAATCTGGGATTTGCAGGTCACAGCTTTACAAAATGCAAGATTGGAAGTTAGCTGCAAATCTCCAACCGGTGCATTTCTGTCAAATTTCCTCTAAAAATAATTGGAAAAAAAGTTCAACTTGGGGCGCTTTACCCGACTTTAAGTCGTATTCTTGGTTTTCAGAGATATTCAATCTCAACTATCTTTTCAATAATTACTTTTCTTTATCTTGAACCCTGTGCTCATTACTCTGCGCTCTTATAAGGCTGTCAACCATTAATACGCAGTAATAAAAGTAACCTTCACCCTTTCACACACACAACTGGCAACTATTGCTTGGCCACCGGCTCAGTTCTTCATTCAACTTCACCCACAGCCAGTGAGCAGTAAAACCCTCAGGTAAATGTGAAGCACAGGTGTTAGTATGCGCCGGGATCGGGGCCTCAGGTGACCCAAAAACTACCCTGCAAAGCCAGCTTGGCGATGAGTTCTTGGGCCAGCTTTGGGTCGGGGAGGTTAATGATGATGAGGGCCAGAGAAAGCAGATTCAGAGGGATAGAAGGGGGTGAGTAGCCAGAAAACAAGCTGTTAGGGCAGGAAGTGTTACGCTGAACTACCATCAGGGAAGTTTCACCAAATTGAAAACTTTTTCTCCAGGATTTCCAACATTTTAATACAAAAACCTACCTTTCAGATTCGCTCAAATAACTCCCAGCGTCTTCTGTGCGTGCTTCTACTGCAGTTCTTTTTATTTCTTAGCATAAAAAAAGCTAACAGTATTTTACCTAGCCTTGTAACTTTGCCTGGTTATTCATCTGACAGTTACAGTGAAGCTTTGAAAGGCACGGCTCCTCCTGGTGGTTTCAGGTATTGAATGGAGGCCAAAAACAACCATTCCTGGATAAAAAGTGCTAATATAAAAACAATAAGTCACTTCTGA
This sequence comes from Fundulus heteroclitus, assembly GCF_011125445.2. Classification (NCBI taxonomy): domain Eukaryota; kingdom Metazoa; phylum Chordata; class Actinopteri; order Cyprinodontiformes; family Fundulidae; genus Fundulus; species Fundulus heteroclitus. The sequence goes on from NC_046375.1 coordinate 1,428,758, forward strand.
CTGAAACCAGATGTACAGGACTGTCTCAGAAAATTAGAATATTGTGATAAAGTTCTTTATTTTCTGTAATGCAATTAAAAAACATGAAATGTCATACATTCTGGATTCATTACAAATCAACTGAAATATCGCAAGCCTTTTATTGTTTTAATATCGCTGATTATGGCTTACAGCTTAAGAAACAATTCAACTAATCACTTGAATCGTCTAATTAACTGGAAACACTGCAGGGTTTCCTGAGCCTTGAAAAACACTCAGCTTGGTTCAGTAAACTAAATCACAGGTATGGTAGTGGTTAAGAGACGACATGAGATTCTCACAGTAACTGGTGTACTGACCATGGCATTACTGTCCTTGACTGGCCTGCCAATTCCCCTGACCTGAACCCCATAGAGAATTTGTGGGGTATTGTGAAGAAGAAGCTGAAAGACACCAGAGCCAACAATGCAAATGAGCTAAAGGCCGCTATTGAAGCCTCCTGGGCATCCATAACACCTCAGCAATGCCACAGGCTGATTGCCTCCATGCCACGCCGCATTGATGCAGTAATCTGTGCAAAAGGATTCCCAACCAAGTACTGAGTGCATTAATGGACATCTTCAAATGTTTGATTTTGTTTTGCTGTTATAATTTTTTTTTTTTACTTGGTCTGAGGAAATATTCTAATATTTTGAGATAGGATTTTTGAGTTTTCTTCAGCTGTACGCCATAGTTAGCGATATTAAAACAATAAAAGGCTTGCGATATTTAAGTTGATTTGTAATGAATCCAGAATGTATGACATTTCATGTTTTTTAATTCCATTACAGAAAATAAAGAACTTTATCACAATATTCTAATTTTCTGAGACAGTCCTGTAATTGAGTTGGGTTGCACTGCCACCTGTTGGTCAACGTGTGTCATGACACCATGTGTCAAGCAGGGAGGCTGCAGCTGATCTTTTAGCTGCTGAAGATGGCAGCAGGACACTGTGACGCGGTTTATAATAAAACGGGCGGTGCGGTCCTACCTGGACTCAGCTCCACTAAATAAGGCAGTTTTTCAGGCGGCATCGAGCCGTCCTTTCCTCTCAGCGCCTTGTCGTCCTTCCGTCCTTTCCTGGCCTGGTAGTCCGGAGGTCTCTTCTTCAGCTGGAACACCAACGCTCCTGAAGCATAAAGATACGCAGCTCTAAATAATAACAATAACATAACGGAGCAAGAAGATTGAAAAGAAAATTTAAAACTCCACGGGCGAGCTGTTCCTGTTTCAACAACTACGGATGTTGAAACTTTTCATCAGATGAAGAAGTGACTTTATTGAAACTTCTGAAGAAGATAAAAACTGCTAAAAAATAATTCTTAGCAATAAATAAATCACAGCAATCAATTCAGCCACCCTTGAGGGTGCATCTAAATTTAGCCTGAATCCAGACTTTAACTAGGCCACTACTAAATCTTAAATGCGACTTATAGTCCAAAAAAAAGACTATGATTTTCTTAATTCGACATGCCTACCATTGTTCCTTTGCAGAATTAAACCCCTGCGTTTGAAAACTTAGTTTTCCATTTGATCAGTTCATCTTCGTCTGGTATTAAACTTTTAAACATTTAAGTCTGGCCACGTCGCGTCAGTTTGCCACATTCAGAATAACTTGATCCTGGCGAGCGTTTACAGTACATGCTGTCAGCATAAACCGCCCCTCTCATTCAGATTACAGTTTAATTCCAACTGATCTTAATCCGAACACAATATTCCGATTGCCGTGTTTACATGACGCATTTTTATTCTGATCGGCCGTTTATTACGATTACTTTTGTGCATGTAAACGTAGCTAATGTCACGGTCTGTCCAAGTGGCTGCCTGAGCCAGAGACGGCCTGTGGTGTCATAAACTTCATTAAACTGATGCAAAAGTGTACAAATTCCCCAAAAAAAGTAAAAAACAAAGCAACTGGACTCGTTTTTCGTAGTTGAAGACGTTTCGCTTGAAGACGTTTTGCTTTCTCAATTCAAAAAGTCTGGAGTAATGTGGAGTAACAAGCTAGAATTTCAGATAATACATAATTAAAATAAGCTTGTTACTCCACATTACTCCAGACTTTTTGAATTGAGAAAGCTTCCTGGAGAGGAAGCGAAACGTCAGTTTTGTTGTGTTGCCTAAATATCTGCCACCTTTAATCAACCCAAAGGTTGTAGACACATGTTCTGCGTGTGTTACTGTAGAACATGGCAGCCACAGAGAATATCAAACAAAAAGCCGTCCTCATAGTGCTCTTCTTCAAAGTAAACACGGATAGTTCTCAAATATTAGGGTAAAATAATTTGAAATCCTTTGATAGCCTCCAAAAAGGATGAGTTCTTGGAATGTGACCAAACCGACAACTTGGATCATGTTAAAAATTCGACCCGTGTTCAGGTTCTCACAGAAACATTTCAGATAAGAAAAAAAAGTCGTCTGCCTCGGGACGTTTCACACGCTTTCACACTTTAATTCATTCATTCCTGCAGGAACCAGGATTTTACCACCTAAGATTATTTCTACCTTTTATTCAGTCTGCTTACATGAGTGCAATAAATATCAGATGGAAGTAACTATCAGTGATTCTGATTTGAACAGAGGTCATAATCTGTCATATTTCAGAAGAATCCACTGCCCCAAATGACGATCAGAACCAAAATTAACTAGAATAAAGCAATGCAGGGTTTTCAAATAATATACAATTATGACAATTCAGAAATTTTAAGACCACTTATCTATAATTCTTGACAATATTCAAATATAGTGAACTGATCTGTCAAGATTTAAGGGAACATGGGTGCCAAAAGGTTTGTTTAAAGGTGCAAAATGGAGGTATGAAGGGAAGAAATGGGAAAATATGGGATTAGACTTGGCAAAAAGGGGCAAAAAGACTCAGAACAAGGCCGTGTCGTGTACATCTGCAAAACAAACATGCTTCAGAATAACAGAAAAACTGTAATGACCATTTCAGAGCAGAAGGGGGCAGTAGCAGTCAATAAAAAGGGGGAAGTAGCTGGTAAGTGAAATCTTTCAGCTCCCAGGAGAAGGTGGACTTGTTTTTTTTTTTTTTTTACCTCTGTCTGCAGGCCAGTCTCTGAGGATCTGCAGAGGACACTCCAAATCATCCAGAATCACCTCCTTGCCCGTCTTATCCTCTTGCTGCAAAGATAGAGAAGAATATGAAATCAAGTGTTTAAACAGTGGATTTAAAAAAGCAAAATTTTATCAAACTGTTCAAATATGTTTGCTAAAAACAGGAACAATCGAGATTTTATTGACACTAAACCCCTTGTGTTGAACTTTTTGGTGTTTCAGAAATAGAAATGGAGATCTTAAAGTTACATAGCCAGGTTAATTAACTCCTTTTTAATTATACATCAGTAGCTCACTCTGGTTGCATACAAAGTTTTTAGGAAAGATTAACACGTCCTGCTGGCGTATTATTTGTTATTTTGGTGTTTTATGCTTTGTTTTTAATCAGTTTGTTAGTAAAGAAAGCCTTTTGTGTTTATTTACCATTTTAACGGAAGGCTATTAGCATCTCCAAGCGAAACAATGAAGAATGGTCCAAGGTCCGGTGAAAAAAAGAGCAAAAAATATGATTCAAGAGGGAAAAGTCTGGAATGTCTCTGGGAATACAGTCTGAATGTTGGCGTTCACTGAAGCGGACGCTAAACCTGCCGAGGCTCAGATGTGACGCAGAGTTGACTGATGTGACTAAATGTTCTGATATGAGGCTCTTAGAGTTGTTGTAGATCAGTTTATTTAATTAATGAAGGTTGGTCTTCATCACGCTGAGCTGCCGCTTTACTGTGAGGCATTTCAGAGGTTCAGACTCGGTCCGGCATTATTTACAATTGATTTATAAATTAAGCAAACCGGCGTTATGAAAGTTCTGCGATACTGTCACTAGATGGCGCCACTTCTATTTTTATCTGCTAATCGCACCCGGTGCTGGGGCTATTTTTACCTACAAAAAGGACCATCAAAACATTATCAGGATGGAGACTTGGTGTATATAACTTTATTTTATGATGACCAAACGGTTTTTGGTCTTTTTTTAAGCATATTATATGGCTATATACCCTTAAGTTATCTAGAGGAGTAGTGAAGGACAGAAGTGACTGCTGCCCTGCACCTCTGCACGTCTCACAGTTGACACAGACTACCAATCCCCGCTTGTTTATTCTGATGCGTCGATCTCTAAATCAGCGTACTAATGCTGAGAAGTTCTACATGCATGCGTTTGACCTCAGCAGGATTCCCCACGGCCAGGTTTACGTCACAAAAACACACACAAGTGGGAGGCAACTGAACTGCATTCCTCCTGCAGGTTTTCTGTTTTCTGGGCCGTTCAGCATTCTGGTTCAACCATCCAGACGTGTGGAGCGTGAGCAAACTGTGCTGGTGACATTATGACAAAACAGATGCTCTGCTAACCGCAACAACACAGGCTGTAAAACAGGTTAAACGGGACTGGTTGGATACTGTTTGCCAGACGAGGAGCAGGGTTCAGAAGTTGTGTTCGAAGGGAGATTATTGGAGAATTAAAACCTTGAGTGTTCTAAATAACAGCTGCAGCGGAGACGCGGCGTTTTTACCCGAGCGATGCAGTACTCCCTGGGGTTCTCCTTCTCCAGCCCGTACTTCTCCAGAGCTTCCACCACGGCGGAGTCAGCCGTGTCTCTGGTGGAGAGCAGGATGGTCTTGTAGGGGATGTTGGGCTTCAGACTGTCGGCGTAAATCTTCAAGGTTCCCCCTGCAGACAGAGGAGCGGTTAGTTTACTGCTGCCTGACGCAGAACGCAAGACAATTAACAAAAAGCAGACAAGAAACATCACAATAAAACACCCATGTTTAAGGTTGTTATGAGGACATATAAAGTTTAAATTAAGTTTGGTATTCATGTGGAAAATAAACAATCCCTGATGATGAAGACTTTCTTGAAATCATTAGAAGAGGTTTTGAGCAACACGGCGCTTCAAATACCAGGAACAAGCTATACTTCTGTATTTGACTTTATAAATATCTAGATGTGCAGTTCATTTTTCTTGTTAAAAACATTTAACTGTAAGTGTTTATCGTTTTGACGATGACTAAATATAGTGCTAAGATAGCTAAATGAACAGAAAAACTACTCTTTTTGTTGGAGTTAACCAGTCGCTTTTAAAATAAAGACAACCCGTTTGAATACAGCTCTTAACTGGCTTATATCGTATACAGAAAAATAGAATAGAATATTCCTTTTAGGTGTGTCAGCAGCAGGTGAGAGGGAAAGTTGACGACAAAATTTAAATACTGCACAAACGAAATGTTGGGATGGGACTACTACTTTTAACGATACTCCTCGTTGATACGGTATTTTATCGGTACCATTATCAATACTATTTTAATCAAACTAAAGGGCAAAAAAATATATAAAAATCATGATCACTGACTGTTTTATTTTTTAAACACTTGGGAAAAAAAGCAAACAAAATAAGCACAAAATAAATTTTTTTTTACAGAAATACAGCAATAAAAACATTATATAAATAACTTTATTTTTTTTAAGGGCTAAAACACTATCTTGAATAAAAAGTATGTTGTAGAAGAGAGAGAAATATCTGCATTCACAAGACAAAAAATTGTATAATATTTTTACCTGAAAAACTATATTTCAAAATTTTTTATATTATTAATTTTAATCAAAACATAATCAGTGAATGAGCTGAATAAACGAGAGGCTGCATGTGAATCAGTTACAGGGAGGATCTATTTAAGTGCAACACCTTCAGAGAACAAAAAAAATACCATTACCCATTAAAGATTTATAGTATATTTACATCCCGCTTTGTAATCTAGTGGAAGCTTTGCTCATGAACAACTCATTTTCATTGTGAAACAGACTTTAAGCTGAAGTTTCTGCAGCAGCACAGCGACGCTGAATGACGGATCGCCAGTCACAGCTTTCAAAGCGGGACGGCCTCACAGCTTATTGTTTACTAAAGAGTCAGTAAACTCTGAGCGATCGTGCTTTTACTTGTTGCAGAACGATAGCCCCTCCCATCAGTCCCCTCGGAGTGTTTCTTAAGGAGGAGAAGATCGGCAAAACAATGTTTTGGTTGGAGACTCCCTGAAAAATTTAGTGTTAACTTAAAAATACCGTTAAGAGGACCAATTAGGCTGAAGCTGAGGACCGTTCCATGCGGCTCCGGGGCCGTTTTGATACAGAGTTTCGCTTCCCACCACTATTGAAATGTCATATTCAGATTAAATGAAATGTGCAACTGAGTAGGGTGACCAGGGGCGGAGTATTGGGGGGGGGGGGGGGGGGGTTAGGACACTTCCAAGGACCTAAAAAGGAACATATGAAGCTTTGAGATGATTAAGATTGTATTTTTTGTCACGGGCTCAAAATCCCAGGTGCCCCCCCCCCCCCATTTTAGTTTATAAACTGTGCAAAATCATCAAAAGACTAGTGATAAAAAAGCTGTGCAACTAAAAGCAGGGATGTAAACAACTAATTGAGTTTGCTGGAAGCATTGATGGCGATACAGTACGTCAGCTGCAGGAAGGATCTGCGATAACGCTCATTTGTGCACACTGGATGCAGCAGCCAGTCACTGAAGGAGCGCTCCAGCATACGACACAATCTGTCCTGATAAATACTTCTAACAAGCCTGATTTTCACAGGTGATCTCTTGCAAGATGGCTTCTTTTTTCCTTCAAGAGAATGAAACAAAATAATTTCATATTTATATCCAGTTAATTAGCAAAGAGACTTTTATTTCCCTCCCCAAATTCTTTTCTGAAGTTTTGAAAAGAAGAAATCAAGCTTTTCTTGTCTCTAAATAGATTATTAAAAGAAAGGAATCCTACAAGTAAATTTTCCTAAAGTTGCTTCATTTAAAAAAAAAAAAAAATATTACCTTTGTCAAGGATTCACTTAAGTTGACTTTTAAAGGTGCACAACAAGTTCTCTGATTTCCGGAAAGCAAACTGGCAAAAAGATCCGTTTTATTCAAGCTCAAAATACTAATCATAACACAAAATTCTCAATGTATCGATTTAACCTACGCCTGTGTGGTTAAGTAATTTAGGTGACCTTCGTGTTCATAAAGTGCTCAAAGGAGGGCCGGTGTCCTATATTTTGATAATTGCAGAGGGTTGCGTCAGGAAGGTCGTCTGCCGTGAAGCTTTTAAACGTAGCTGAGCACTACACAAGTGCAAAAATAAAAGTATCTCCCATCAGATAAGTTTTCTTCTCTTGAATCGTACCACTTTAACAATTATTCAGCACATTTTCTGGCAGAGCAAAGGAGAAATCAGAAATCTTCTGCACTGAAGTGCATTTTCTGCAGGAAGCGCGCCTCTGTCTCGCCACCAGCTGTGGTTAGAGCCGTTTTTAGAGGCGCTTCACTCGTCCATCTGTCCGTCTGGCGGGGCGATTAGGTAATGCCTGAGTCACACAAACTCCACCAGTCAGCATGTTTGTGTCGTTCAGTCAACATGCCTTTCAGCGTGTGTAAACACGCCGGCGTGAGACTTTCTAACAAACATATGGTCCGCCTGGGGTTCGGTTACAACCACGGCAAAAGATCAATGCCGACTATGAAAACAAACATGGCTTAGCTAGAACTACAAACTGCAGATTAAGAAGCAGTTATGCACAGAAATGACTCAGAGTGATGCATCATAACCAACTCCCACAGAAAAACCATGACCATTCAGGGAACGCTCGAATCCAAATTATAATTGTAGATTAACAACAATCCAAAAGCAGCAGCAGTCTGTGACGTTCAGGTCACCCTGCAGATTAACTCTGGGGATCACATGAAACCCGCTCTGAGCAAAACAACGATTTACTCAAAAGCTTTACGGTCTTAGCTTTCGCTCTGAAAATACGAGAACATGCCCTCTAGAAAGAGGTTCTTATATCTGGATCAATTCCTTTATTAGTCATGAAGCATTCCCTAAGTCAGTGGATTCCCATTTGGCAAAGGGTGCTGCTTTGTTTTGTTTCATACTTTTCTACATTAACTGTCATTTATTGTTGTAGGATAGGTGCTAAAACCACTTTAGTTTTTTCTATTTTTACAATAAAATTAGTTGGGTCATTAAGATTAAGTTAGCAAATAATTGCCCAGTGACGTCAGTTTTCGTTTTTTTGATAAATGGATCAACAGTGATGTTAAATCAGCGGACTGAGCCATCGAATGATTAAGATTCTTTCTGCGTTAGCTAGGGTTGCTAACTGTCCCGTTTTATGCCAGATTGTCCCATATTAGCCACGATGTCCCATTTTAGCCACGATGTCCCATTTTAGCCACGATGTCCAACGTTTTTTGGCCAAAACGAAGTGACTGTACTTGAAGTAGTTTACTACTTCTCTGTTGCAGATACAGGAGCTTTACTGAGCTTTTTAGCTTGTAATGTTAGCTTAGCACAGAGGTTCCCAAAACGGGGGGGGGGGTTGGTGGGGTTTAGTGTAATTGCAGTGGGGGGCATGTTAGAAATGGACTGGAAAAAATACCAATTTTGAGAGGTTATCTAGAAAAATATATATTGATCGCAATGTTGACTTCAATTACAAAGTAAAAAAGACAGTTAAACCTAAAAAAAAATACAATTTTAAAGGTGGTAGTTTTTAAAAGGATGATTTAAAGAAGACTGCAGTTTATTTTATTGTTATATGTGTTTTATTGCAGCTAGCTTTTCTTTGTTCAACCGTCGAAAGGATTGGTTGGAGAGGGGCGCGAAAACTGTCTTAAATCACAAGGGGGGGCCCACCAAGAAAAGGTTTGTCTTATCCGTCTTCCTTATAAGGTTTCTCCGAACAATGTTTTTGTCTTGTTGATAAAAAGGTCCAACGTGTTTTTCTGGCTGAACCCGACATGTATGAAGAGCTTAAACTTCCAGCAGCAGCTCGTTGCTGAGCAGCTGTTATTATTACAGCGCTGCGATCGGAACAAGTGTGACTATTTGGGTAAATGAGAATGGATCAAATTATATGGATTTTGATGCAAATGAGTATCAATACATCTATTATTATGACAAGCCTAACCACTGCAGAACTGTGTTAGAAGCCGAATAATCAGTGAGTCATATCAAACCAGAGAGGAAACCTGCCAACATTAGAGTCTGCTACGGATAAAAGTGACATCAGCCAGAAAACTGTAGCTGTTGGGACAAAATACGTGCTACTGTTGAGAAAAGGACAGGTGTGGCTTCGGTGGCCAGAATGTTTCAGGTTTTCATGCATCTACGTTGACTTAATGCAGCATCACACAGGAAATCGGTATCGGCAATTGGCTTAGAGAGAAGAAAAATAAAATCCAGACCGGAGCATCTCCAGGCAGTGAGGTCTTTGCCAAATCTTTGATCTAGAAATGAATTTGAACAGACAGCCGAAGGAGACATCCTGGAGATTTAAAACCTCCTTCTTTCCAAATTAATGAATCACTTTAAGCTCGAGGAATTGTAATATCTCAGCACTTTTCCCCTCAGCATCGACGTGCAACACTTAAATCTTAGTGTCAGGGAGCTACACCGAGGTTCCCGGCTTTATTTGTGTCAGCCACTTGACGCTAGGGCTGGGCGATATGGATTAAAAAATAAATCTCCGATTTTATCATACCAAATCCGATTAATCGATTTTTTCCTCGTTGTTTCATAAAAAGAAATTAAAGAAATATTTTAAAACCTTGCTTTTATGTCAAGCATTTCGTCAGGGAGTTGACCTGAATTCAAAGTGCAACTAAAAACAAGCTGTGAAACATGCTTGTAAAACAAGATGGCAGCCGTGCCATTATAAACAATGAAAATATAACAAAACATTTGCTGCTAGTGGTATTACACATTGAGCTAAGAACAGGCTTCACTGCACTTGTGAACTTCAAACTAAGTTAAAAAAAGTAAATAAGTAAATGAAGTACCTCGTATTATGGTAAAAAAAAGTTTTCACTTAACAATATTTTGACAAAATATTTGCCTAAACATATATTCAGCATCACATGCTGTTCTCTTCATGGAAACCCAATGAGTGTATTGGCAAAATAAAATCCAGTTTTTCCAAAAATGAAATCTTAAAGAATTGTAAATTCGAATTAATCGATTAAATCGATTTATCGCCCAGCCCTACTTGACGCGACGCACATAAGGATGATCTGAGCACCAGGAGAAAGTCTCACTGCACAAATTAACAGGTCAGGATAAACAGAAGGGAGTACCGGACTCTGGCCTTCCATCGCTGCTCATGAACTCCTGCATCCTCTTCTCCAGTTTCTGCTGCCGCCTCCTCTTCATCACCACCTCCGGGTTTGAGATCGTTCTGGTGAAGCTGGTTTCTGGCATGTCCTTATAAACCTCCGCCGCCAGACGACTGTTCTCCCTAAAATCACGCATAAATTTGACAAATGTCACTGGATGTGTATAATAAAAATAAATAAAAAGACAGATAGAGGAACAGAGAGGCCAGAGTTCATTCTGGATTGTTCCCCTGCTTTTTCTGGGCTTAACAAAAATCCTCTGAGGACTAAGAGGATGTGAGGGAGCGGGCAGAAAGATAAATGTCCGTCTTACCCGTCCTCGCGGCTTAGAATGTGCTCGTCTCCGTCGGGGATCCGAGCAAACTCTTTCTCCCTCTTCTTTTCCTTCTTCTTCTCCTTCTTGGACAAAGTCCTTTTGAAGTTCTGTATCACTCCGTCTTTCTCCTTCTCCGGTCCATTACTCTGACTCTTCTGGGTGAAAATGAAACAAAAGAGCAAATGAGAACTATGAGAGATTAGGAATGGGCGACTGATGAAGCTTCACAAACTGTGGGAAGAAGATTTAAACCAACAACTCCATAAGTTCCTATAAGAGACGGACAAGACAGTGGATGGATGGAAAAAAGAGACGGATGGATGGAGGGATGATGGATGGATTGACGGATGGAGAGATGGATGAATAAATGGATGGATGAATAAATGGATGGATGAACAGATGGATGGCTGGATGGATGATTGAACGGATGAATATATGGATGGATGATTTAACGGATGAATATATGGATGGATGAAAGAACGGATGGAGGGATGGATGACGGATGGACGGACAGACGGAAAAACAGAAGGATGGATGGATGAATAAATGGTGTGGATAAAAGAACAGATGAATATATAGATAGATGGATAAAAGAACAGATTGATTAATGGATGGATGATGGATGGATGAAAGACCAGATGGATGGATGAAAGAATGGATGGATGAACAGATGGAGGAATGGACGGATGGATGGATGGATGGATGAAAGAACAGATGGATGAATAAATGGAGAAATAAATAGAGGGATGAAAGAACGGATGGATGGATGGATGAAAGAACAGATGGATGGATGGATGAAAGAACAGATGGATGGATGGATGAAAGAACAGATGGATGGATGAAAGAACAGATGGAGGAATAAATGGAGGAATGAACAGATGGATGGATGGACAGATGGATGGATGAAAGAACAGATGGATGAATAAATGGAGGAATGAACAGATGGATGGATGGGTGGATGGATGGATGAACAGATGGGTGGATGGATGGATGAAAGGACAGATGGATGGATGGATGAAAGAACAGATAGATTAAAGAATGGACGGATGGATGGATTTGTGATTAAAGTGTGAATGAAAATGTTGGCGTTACGGTATGACAAAGTTACCGTATTAATGAAGCTTTAATAATGTTATTAAAGCGTTATTAACGCTTGATAACGTTATCAAAGCATTAACGTGTTAATGAAGCTTTAATAACGTTATTAACGCTTGATAACGTTATCAAAGCGTTAATAACGCATTAAAATGCTTTAACGCTTTAATTATGAACATTATTAAAGCGTTATTAACACTTTAATAATGCTTTAACGCTTTAATTATTAACATTATTAAAGCGTTATTAACGCTTTAATAATGATTTAACGCTTTAATTAATAACATTATTAAAGTGTTATTAACACTTTAATAATGTTAATAAAGTTAAAACCGACAGCCCCAGTAATGAAACAACCCGTGGCGACTGACCTTGGGCAGGATGTCGTTCTCGTTCTTCAGCACAAACCGTCCCTCTCTGTCGTCTTTGTTCCAGTTCAGCTGAACAACAAGCGGCTTCTCATCCAGGTCCAGCTGCCGCTCTTCTGAAACATAAACGCAGCGTTTTAACCCACAGCCAGTTTCATCCGAAGGAGCTAAAACCCAATGGGACTCACCACCGCTGACGTGGACCTCGTACAAGGAGTACTTCGGCGACGACAGCATCCTCATATCCGGCCTGAACTTCTCGGCTAACGTCTCGATTACGTCCTGCGTCGTCGCTGTGCTGGAGACCCGGATGCACTTGGTGGCAAAGTTGCCGGCCACCCGGTCCTGGAAGTAGAACCGCATCACCCCATGGAACTCGAGGTCCTTTAAAAAAAAAACACAGAAGGAAGATAGAGTCCATCATCTGCTTATAAAAACTAGAAATCGATTTTATTGGGCTTTTATTTTGATAGACCAACAGGAAACGATACATAATTGTGAGGAATAAGAAGAATGATCTTGTTTTGAAAATCTTTCATGAATATTTATCCCAAAAACTCAGAGCGTCCTGATCTCAACCGGACAGAATGCCTTTGGGATGGATTATAACAGGGGTGTCAAACTCATCTTGGTTTAGGGGCCGCATTCAGCTTAATCTGATCTCAAGAGGGCCACACGAGTAAACTCATTGCAAGATTAAATAGAACTAATAAATGTGAACTTATTGTTGATTTTTATATTAAGTTAATTTCACTTTACACAATATATTATGAATAACCTCAGCGTTTTTAAGAAAAGTATGTGCAATTTCAACAATACTTTTACTCAGTTAAACATTTACTTAAGTGCATTATGCATAAGAACTGATCACAGTGATTGTACAATGTTGAAAAACATTTATTCACATTTTTTGGAACTTAAAAACACTGTCCTGCATGACAAAATACATCAAACAGATAAAAATTAAGAAATGATTTGAATTTTTCCACACCTGAAGCTTAATCTGCTAATTAAAACACAGCGCTAATTAAAACACAGCGCCCCTCGTGGACAATATAGGAACTGCAAATTTTCAATTAAACGAAGTACATGTTTTTTCCAATAATTGTTTTATCATTCTCTTCCTTTTATCTTGTCCACTTGTGAAAGTCAAATCTGATGAGCTCTTTGTGGCATCTTATTGCCACATTGCCAGACAGGACACTGGGGGAAAAAAAAAATTATTATTTTTTTTTTATATAACGATAATGCATTTAGCCACAGGGCCGGACTAAATTGTTCGGCGGGCCGGATCCGGCCCGCGGGCCGTATGTTTGACACCCCTGGATTAGAGCGTCTCGTCCCACATCGGTGTCAGACCTCATAAATGATCCTCTGGAATAGAATGGTCACAAAATCCCCAAAGCACCTTGTGGACAGCCTTTCCAGAAGACCTGAAGCTGTTAAGGCTGCAAAAGGGTGGACCTAGGTCATGATTAAGTCACTGAAGTTGATTTGACAGCCAAGGCAGGTGAGAAATATACTTTTACGATGTAGAGTATGTTCACGTTTGTGATTGCGATGCGACAAAATGCAGAACAACTCCAGGTCTGTGAAACCTTTTGCAAGAATAAACTGTACACACAGAGCTTTAATAGTTTCAAATTAGATCTCTTGGGTTGAAATAAAGCTTCTTCTGTGAGGAAATGTACATTTTCCCCATAATTAGAACCAATTGACAGTCGTTTCCAGGAAAGCCCCGCTTCCTTCCTGACCTGTAAATCGAATCAATTAACTCCGCTTGAACTTTATTATCTAGTTTCCCTCCATTTGGTGCTGCTTGTTTAAAGGAAATCTCTCCGTCAGGCAAACAAACAGGTACAAGCTCAAACACGGCTGTCCTCGACAGTCGCAGCGAGTGTTTGGATTCATCCCCCCCAAGACGTAAACATCCATCGGCTTCCCTGATGTATGCATGTAATCCAGCGCAGAAGCAGCAGCTATAACTCCTGCAGGCTTGCATGCTCGCTCGCCGGAGGCTGAGCACTAAAAATTGACCTCATGTTTCACTACGACCGACACCAGAGAGACCTCGGATCTGCTGCGGAGATTCCCAACATTCCCTTCTCCTTATGTGTGAGCTGTCTAGTAGCGAAATCAAAAGCAACAGGCCTGACAAAAGCGAAGGCGTTACTTAACGAATCGTGTTGCAAAGGTTTTTGCATTCAGAAAATTCCCCTTAAGCGTTTTGAATGAAACTAAGCTCGGCTGACAAAGTATGCAAAAAATGGAAATAACCTGGAAATGAATGACCCCAAGGCTTCCTTTATAGAAATTAATTCTTTATTATGTTAGGAAGGATGTTACATTGCAAAAAGCAAACTAAAAGTAAAAGTTTCTTGAAATTAGCAAATTTTCCTTGATTTGAGGAACTAAATAAGACTATTTGTCAATGGAATGAGTATTTTTACCCCTAAAATAAGAGAATTACATATCCTGCACTTGAAATAAGATAATGGAGATGAATTGTTCTTATTTTAAGTGCAAAAATCCTATTCCATTTGCAAATAGCCTTTTTTACCTGCTCTAATCAAGGAAAAATACACCGATTTCAAGAAAAAAATCATTTATTTTTAGTTCCCTTTTTGCAGTGTACTTGTTCAAAAACGAAGCATGAAACCAGGGAGACCCCTCTGAGGACACAGCTGTCACAATTTGAATATCGAAAATAGCCGCGTCAGCATGTGAAAGGCAAAGAAAACAACCAGCAAGGCTGGGCGATGCGGACCAAAAACAATACCTCCATATTTTTAGGCTGAATGCCGATGTACGATATTCATCCCAATACGTTTTTCTTTTCATAAATTATGAAAAATGCATCCAAATGTCTCAGTCACAGTTTTTAACAAACAGCTGTAGATAAATATGAGAAACAGCTGAAAAATAACGTGCTGGAACACATTAAAGTACAATTATAACGTGGGGGTGGACGATATAGAAAAAAATCATATTGATAAAATAGAAATCATATTGATTGATAGATAATTATCAACAAATTCAAAACATATATTTTAAGTGCAGCCCTGACCATTTTATGCTGTTGCTTAGCAACCTATTTTTTGATACAGAACACAGAAACACTGAAATTAAACTTAACCCTTTATTTAACCAACTTTTTACCAAAACTGCAAGTTTTTAAAATAAATAAATAAAACAAAGCTCTTTGAAGGGGGCGGAGCTTCCTGGGTCTGCATTGTGATTGGTTGGGAGGATGTTATGAATGTAATATTAACCTACATGATAGGCTAGAACGCAAACAGAAGGAAAAATGTTTGTTTTTAACTTTTTTCCCCCTATCATCGATATATGTCTATCGATTGATATATATTGTTATTGAATTATTGTCCAGCCCTGTTATAACACAACAAAGACCATCTCTACATAAACAATATCTCTTTTGTTTGTTTTATATTATCTATATATTATCCTTCCTTACATCCAAGGTGAGCAGCCCTGGACTGGACGGGAGCTTTATGGACAGGAATATAAGTTTTAGGTTGGAGCGAGTCGGTGATTAAATACACAGAAAAGCCAAGAAGCAGCGAGGAGAGGTAGGGAAGAGGCAGGAAAACCGATAGTGGGGGTTTTATAATTTTCTACACAACAACAGTTTCTTTCCCGTTGCCACCGTTTGTTTCGGGCCTCCTGTTTGCTGAAGTCAGGCAGAGTGGAAACACTGAGCACAGTTTCGATAGGCAGCCAGGGTGGAGTCAGGAATGTGCGCTTGTGTTGTGATTTACTGCAGGAATGTGGGTCATCGCGGGTTGTCAAGTTTGCGTAACCGCTAGCAACCGTTGCTGTGGAGACGCCGGTCTCTTCCTGGTTTCAAACAAAAGCCGTGCTCCGAGTGGAGCGGTGGGTGATTAAACGCGCCGGCCAGCGAGACCGCGGCCACCTTCCGGGGCCGCTGGGACACACATGCAGCTCAGGTCCAGAGCAGAAGCCTCTGCTGCATCTGGAACAATCTTTAAAAAAAATAAATAAATAAATTTAAAAAAAACCACCGGGATGTGGGCCAAAAAACATTAGCTTCTAGTTGCTCATTAAAAAGTTTGAGCCACAGGAGCGCCGTTTCATTTACGGAGCACGGAAATCAAGGTTTGATTCAGCAACAATTCATCAACATCACAATAAATTAGATTTACAGACACTTTGCAAGACAAATCAGTCGGATTCAAGTCCAGGTAAGTTAAAGTCTGTCAGTTTCAAATTAGTGCTCCACGACGAGAGATTCCAGCGATAAATATTGTGACGGTGACATCGGGAGGAGCTATACGGCCATTTTCTTCATCCCAGTCCGTCTCAGCTCCGCTTCCATCAGGACCAAAGACAAGTACTTCCTGATGGAACCGCATCCCATCTTTCTCTCCACTGTCCCCACATGCTTGATCAGGATGAAGCAACTCTGCCAAAGTCGTTGCAATCAGCAGAACTCCCTTATATTGCTTTTTTTTCCCCCAGTTGGCGTCATCTGATAACTGCATTTTACTGTGTTGTGTAATTAGTATTAAACCTATAAACTATGTAAATGGATTTATATGACTTATATTTGGTAATTAAGCCTGCACAATATGTCACAAATACAGCCTCAATGCAATATCAGAGATATTCAAACTGAGTGTACCAGTGGAATAATTTTTAGCCAATATATTCCAAGTGTTATCATGAATATTTCACTATAGCCTTCATTAGGGCTGAACAACACATTCCAAATTAACATTATCACAAACTTTATACTGAGAAGGACAGCCTGGACTACCATGTGTCATTTAATGCGGTGCAAAAAGGGTAAAACGAGTGTTAATGTCGGGTTACTGAGGAACCACAGCCGAGTGGCTCAGCGCCTTAACGGTAGACATCGCCGTGGGAATGATGAATTTCACGTTTCCCCGTTAACTGGACAGACCGCTCGTTATCTGAGATCTATGTGTGCTGTGAAGCCAAAGCAAAACGATGTTATCGGTTTATTTATCGCACGTCCTTATTCTTATCGCAGCGCTCCCCGTCGTCCATCGCATATTTTCAGCTGCAAATATCTGTGCGAAGGCCTCGGCCCGTATCAGCCGAGTCCAGCAAAGTTTCAGCCGTTTAATCACATTTACTAGGATGTTTAGCATTTACAGAATACACAATACGCATCCAGTTCTGGGGTTTACACAATCCAGCTGCCCGGGCATTGGAGAAACAATAGCCGTGTTTATAAAAATCTATCTACTGCGACATCACGGGGAGTGACTTGTCAACTTGAGACTCATAATAACCAAAATGAAAATGTTTTTATCCTCCTGCCGCTTCTTTTTTTTTTTTCCACACATATGCACACGTCTCCATCTCTAAGCGGAGCAAATGAACTAACTGGGTGTAATTACTGTACGCCGGGCCGTGCAGCGCGCTACAGGGCCTTTGTGCTGCTCGGTGTTTGCATCCCTAATCTCTGCATCCTCTCCGCCGGGTAAAGCAGAGGCAAAAGCAACAATGAGTGATACTTAAGAGTGAACTTGTGAGACAGAACTATTTATGAGACGGTAGGAAAGTAGGCCAACTCCAGCTGGAACGTGACTCACAAAGACCAGCCTCTGACTTCTCAGTGATTACCAATGTGAGAGCTTTCCTTCAACCACGGGGCAGAATCTGTACAACCGAATGACAACAAGGCAGGGTTCCTACAGCATAAGGCAAGTTAAATTCAAGACTTTTTATGCCACTTGAAATAAAAAGTTAAGACCAACTTCACGATAAACGAGATAAACCTGGTTGCGACAACTTCACCCAAATGTTTATTTTAACATAAACTATTACTTTCTGGCTCAGCAGACATGTTAAAGATTTTGAAAAACATTCCATATAGGAAGAAAGCTAAAAAACGCACAAATTACAGATATATTTTTAACAACTACTGAACTGGATTCACAAACTTTGTTTTGTTCCCTACTAAAATAAACAATAAATCAGTTTTAAAAACCACAACATAACCAGTGCCAACTCTTTTTCGCAGCTATGGTCCGGCCGCAACAGTTTTTATTGGTTCCGCTATCGGGACAGAACCAATAATGGTTACATTGAGCCGTTCGGTAAATTTAAAAAAAATATAATTGTGTCAATTATTTTACTGTTTGGTAAGGATTACAAAAATAAAATCCTATTTATGACCTGGTAACAATTTTAAGACTTAAGAAAGACTGATTTAAGACATTTTAATGCCAAATAAGGCCTTAGTTTTATATTACAGAATTCAATGCCTTTTAAGACTTTTTAAGGATCTGCAGGAACCCTGACAAGGAGATGCTTTTTCCAGCAGATAAAGGCTGAATACGGCATGAAAAGTATGCTTCTGGATGCTTTGTTTGGAGCGCGTGGAGGATTTGGATCTAAGAACCACCCACAAAGCGATGTGCGTTCGGTTACCTGCTCAGGTGAGTCAACATAGCAGAGATCAGCATTTTGGCACACAGCTAATCTAAAATCCAGATCTCTGATTAAACTGAACATCCAACGCTTGTTGTTTGTGTACAGCTGGGTTTGGCCAGTAGTGCCTCAGTGACCAGCTGAGCCTCATCTTGCTACATGCTGTGAGTCTCTGTGTATTTGTGTGATTGAAACACAGTAATAAAGACTGTGTATATTATATTGTTGTATTGTTCTTTAGTGCTTCTCAACCTTTACGTTGGCATCTATAGTGAAAGACTAATAGCAGCTGCTTGTTACAAGGGGCCCAGCTGTCCGTTGCATTATATTTTAGGACAGCGGGAGCAAAGAGCAAGGGTTATGATGGATAAAAACAACTTTTTTCTCAGAGTTTTGTACATTAACTGCTAACTTGAAAAGGGATCCACAACTAGTTGAACATGTTGGCCTGAATATGTTCCTATTGACTTAAAAACTGCTGTTTCTCATGCGTCAAAACTCATAATTACCTCAAAAATTGTGTATATTCTTTGTTATATTTTTCACCCATAGAGGTCGCCATTTTTTCACCTGTGCAATGCATGCTGGGTAATGACGCAGTTATGTCCTAGTGGACTGGAACCTACAGAGTTATGAGTTGTTGTTTTTTAATCGTATTAAGTGTGGTAAATTTAGACAATGCCACACGGTGCATTCTTGAATTATACATTAGACTGAATTATAGTTGGACTACATAGATGGCAAGCCATTTAATAAATTTGGATAATTTTTTGTCAATCTGTAGTGAATTAGCACCATATTATCAAATTGAGGACTTGTCACAACTATTTAATAATATTTAATAATGACATCAAACCAGTGAAATACAATTACGCTAAGGTGTTCAAACTACAGCAGAAGGAAATTAATGATATTTTAACCTGTTCTGTCTACATAACAGAATCAATAATTTATTGTACTCTTAAAGTCTCATTAATATGTTATCAACACTCGCATACAGGTTTCTCTTTAAACTGCTTCAAAAAGGACGACCCATAATCCATTCGCGAAGCTTTCCACAAAAACACCTCCGGGTTATGTTCTCTGACAGCTGGGGTCAAAGGTCACACCTCTGCGTGAGAAAGTGAGTTGACTTCACACTGAAACCAGCCCCACCTGCTGCTCATCCCTCACCCCGTTTCAGGGGGACGGCGAGGATGGGCGCCAGTCCTCCATGACGCAACCAGCGTATCTTTTCTTTTTGTAAAGATAAAAATATGACAATAAAGTCATTTAAAAGAACACAGATTTCAAATAAATCTGAGAATTTTTGTGATTCCATTCTTTTTTTAAATCAAACAGCAAATCAAGTAGAGCTTGTTTTAAGGCTCTTAAAGAAGCAAGCATCAACAGTACAAAATGTAGAATTTGTGTTTTGTGTATCAACTCTGGCTGCAGGCTGTTATGTCTGGCACATTATCAGAGCTGCGAAACATTCAGATGTACCTGCAAATACCTGGAGTGTTTCTCTGAGAAGCGGTTTGCAGATCCAAACCTAAAGTCTCAGTCGTTCCTCCTTCAGCAACAATCACACGTTTCTCTTTTTTTTCGACTTCTATGCAACAATTTGCCGACTACACAGACCAAAGGGACCCTTATTTTTATCTCCAAAAAGGACAACGAACACGGCGGCCGTTCCAGCTCAGAAGCAAAAAAACAAAACAATGAAAAAGCAAAATAAAAAGAAACGCAGTTTGAAAACATGAAATAAATAACTGTTTGGAAAAGAGCATGAATAAAAAGAGAAACCGGCAGAGGATAAGCAGCTACTTTATTATTTCCAAACTGAACTCGGCACTCAGATGCATTTTTTAATTCATAGCGTTTCCCTTTACGATACTAAAATAAATGGTGTAAGTAATCATTTATTTCAGAAATAGTAAGACCACCAACACGACTTTTCCATAGACTCATCACCTCTCCACATGCCGTTATATCTCGTTTATATCTGTCCTCCACATCTCCTTCCAGCTCTAAAAACAGCAGGCCGTCTGGTGCGTTCTCAGCTCCACCATTCGGCTTATCAGGTGTGGAGGAAACTAACCAGAGCTCCTTATCTGAGCCAGCAAACCACTTCTGGCCGTGATGTTTCTCTACTGAGCCTGAACAGAGCTGCGTGTCTGCGTTTGAAGATACGACGTCGAAAACTAAAGTTTAAGTACAACCGAGGCAGTCGCTCAACAAGCAGGCTTTGGTTTCCAATAAATAAATCATTACATAAAGGGTTTAAAACGGTTTAACCGCACATATCCATTTTCCATCAAGAGACGCATCTTGGGGACCATTTAATACGGACCTTGTTAGAATGTGAACAATCCGTGTTGTGGATTTAAAAAGGAAAAAGAGGTCAGATGTTAGACAATAGTAAATAAGCCATTAACCGCTCAGCTAGGCTGGATCTTATCTCGTATCAGGAGCTTTGGGCTCTGATCTATGAGGAAAAGGGAGTCTAACATGAACACTGCAAAAACAGATCTAAAAATAAGTAAAATGTCCTTAAAGTTAATGTATTTATCCTTGATTTGAGCAGGTAAATAAGATTATCTGCCAATAGAATGAGTATTTTGACCCCTAAAATAAGATAATTAGACATCCTGCACTAGAAATAAGATGACGGAGATGAATTGTTCCTATTTTAAGTGCAAAAATCTTATTCCATTGGCAAATCATCTTATTTAGCTGCTCAAATTAAGTACAAATACACTAATTTTAAAATTAGTGTAACTTATTTTTAGTTCTGTTTCTGCAGTGAAAGCAATTCTAAGTAACGTAATGCTTCCTTGCTCTTTATTATGGCTTCTTTGTTTCTGGGTAAACCTCCAATTCCAGACAATTAGGAGCCCCTCCTCTGACTCCTGAGGTCCAGCTTTAGGTTAGAGGCATCAAGCACAACTTTAATTTACGATAAATAGAGCTATTTGCTATGAATACTTTACTTTCAGCACAATCACGTCCCTAAAGGTTTTTAATCATTTCTTCCAGTTCACTGAACTGAGCTGTTGAAGTGGTCTTGCTCAATATTTCTTATCCATGTCCAGACAATTCGTCTCCAGTTTTCAGCTCGTTTGACCCGGACCGTGAAGCTAACTGTTGTGAGCTCAAAAACCCTACTTTTTTTCTCATCAGCGAACGCACCGTCCTTTAGAACCAACAGGCAGTCCTGCTATCAGACGTGTGAGATTTCAGATTAAATTAAGCCAGAGAAAGAAGCCAATTAAACTGGACTTTTTATGGAGATGTGTTGTTTGTTTATTCAGGATAGACTTTGGTGAGGGGCAGGTTACCACATTATTTTGGACATGAAAAGAAAAGTATTTTATTAAAAGGTCGTCAATTTGTTCCTGAGCAGATTTACCTTAAGCAGGCTTCAGTCGATCAGATAAAAGGTTTATATTATATAAATATTTTAACAAAGTTCTGTTCAGGCATTCAGCCTCTGTTAGGGAACATGTTGGATTTGGAAATATCTTTTAGAGCAGGGGTTCACAAAGTGGGGGTCGAGGCCCCCTAGAGGATCGCAAGACGCCTTTTGGGGGTCACAAGGTGATTTGATGAAAAGATTTAGCATTTCCTCATTAGTGAAGCGGATATCTAAGTATGACTTTACAAGATGCTCCACATTCCTCATTTTAATGCAGGGGGATAACTTAACTTTTTTTTAAGTGTTCTTACAAACATTACTTTGTTCTCGTAATTACACGACTTTATTCTCATAATTAATATTTATTGCACAATCATAACATTGTTGTGCACTACCTAAGCACTTCTGGATAGATACAAACTGCATTTTGTTGCTTGTACTTGTGACATGTGCAATGATAATAAAGTTATTCTATTCTATTCAATTCTATATTTTCCATAAAATAAAATAAATACTGCTCGATAAAATTGGGCCGACAGTCTCTGGTACTGTTATTCTAGGGGGTCACTAGGGCTGTGCATAAAAATCGATATAAAGATTAATATCGATATTTTTAAAAACGATTTAATACCGATATTCTGGCTTTCAATATCGATATACCTCCCAACCTCTAGGGGGCGGTATTACAGCGCAACCATTACAGTTCACAGCGAAGGAGAGCAAGTGAGACGAATTTGTGGAACAGCCGACAGGATTTTAGAAGCTCCTTTGTCCCTAAAATCAGATGTTTGGGCACATTTTTGGTTTCTGTGACACGTTAAATGCATTGAAGCAAATGCACTTTATTTTCCTGTTAATATATCAGTGTTCAATAAATAGAACATAAACATAATATTTGGCTGATTTTGGTGATTGAATCACTGAGCATTAATTCAAAGTAATAAATATCGATATTGGAATCAAATCAAGCTGAGCTGTGTATCGAGAATCGTATCGAATTGGCTCATCCTAGATGATACCCAGCCCTAGGGGTCACAGACCGAAAAGTTTGGGAATCCCTGTTTTAAAGGACTCCAGGATAAGATAACTATCAATGTTCTCTGTTCCGCGGTGATACTCCGTTAGCACGTTAGCATTCCTTTACGGTTAGCAATGCTAACGTGCTAACGTAAGAAGCTAAAGTTTCAAATGTGAACCGTAAACCACTTTATGTTTGTTGTAAATAAAAAAATAAAGAAAAAAGGACACATGGTAGTCCTGTTGTCTTTTGGGGGGGGGGGGGGGGGGGGGGGACATCAGCTTTGCGTACTACAGGAAGGCTACAAAAAAAATACATTTTGAAACCCAAGAAGATGAATCAGAAAAAAGTAAAACTGCTGCGAAGTCAGGGTTTTACAAACTGGATACCAGAAATCGGTCATGACTATGTCTTTAAACTTCTTAAAAAGTTATTTCAGGGTATTGTTCAGATAAATTACTCAAGAGTAAAAAAAGTATTTGATAAATAGACGCTCTTAGCAGGGGTGATGTCCTTATATGGAAGAGGGCCCCCCCCCCCCCCAATCAAATTCTGCTTAAGGCTGCATAAAACCTTGGGCCGGCCCTGCAGTGACAACATATACTGTTTAATGTATGTTCACTTAACCTTTAAATGACACAGCAGGACCAGGAAAGAACATCAGAACAATGAAGTTTGTGTACAAACAAGGCGTCTCTCTAACAAACGGTGCAAGCGTGTTTTAGTTCAAGCTTGCTTCATCTTCATTCAGTGGAAAATATAGAGGTGGGTAGAGTAGCCAGAAATTAACTAATTAATTAAACAATTTAGTCAATTGGTTCGCATTCTTTAATTTAGTTAACTAAATTAAAATTAGTTAAAAATAACATTATTCAAACAGAAGTGAGAGTATAGCTGCTCATAGCAGTGAATTGTGCAAAAAAGTTACTCAAGTAAATGTATTAACCTCTAATAAAAAGGCTAAAAAAAAAAAAAAAAAAAAAAATCAAGGGATGAACCAGTGTTGTGTCTACACAACACATTCTGGAAGAAAAACAAACAATTTTGGGGAGGACATGTTTTCTGGCACAATCCTGAAATACAAGCTATTCTTTTCAAACCAAGATGTAAACAGAACCGATTCTGATTGAGAAAAAAAAAGCCAAAATCCCCTGAAACCATGGAGACGGAGATTATGTTTGAAGTTGAATTTTTTTTTTTTTTTTTTTAGGGGTAATGAAAAGATTAATTTTAAGAGAAGGGAGGAGAGAGAAACTTTCTGGATAATAGCTGCTTTAAAAAGAAAATGATTATAGATTCCAGCTGCTCTGCGTCATTGCCTTCTTACACACACACACACACACACACACACACACACACACACACACACACCCCTAATAAAATGAACTGAGTTCCTGAGTCAATATTGTTGCAGCCCCACCTGCAGCACCATGGGGGGATTCCTCCCTAAGCCCGGGTCTGGGGTCAGCTGGACGGAGGTTTTATCCTAGATATGGGGGGGGGAAGGCGTCCCAGCAGACATCAGACACGCCGGCAGACAAAGAGGAGGAAAGCAGAGGAGGAGAGGGCAAAAGCAGACAAAGAGAAATCTTGAAGCACGGGGAGTTATCTTCCCATTTCTTTAAATAGACGCAGGATTTACTAAAACTTCTGGATTCAAATGAAACATTAGAAACTAGAGATCTCATCAACCTCTTACTTTAAGCCATGAAAACTGTAAAAGGTGTGGAAGTTAATGGTTTTAAAAACAGAAATTGAACAATAGTTTTTGCAGGAATCCAGGGGAAGAGTGAGGAGTTGCACGATGACACGGAGCAGGAGTGAAACCGGGGAAAGATTAACCGCTGCATAAATCCAGACTCCACCGAGCCGGCTTTCCTGCCTGGGGTTCAGAGTCGCGGCTTATTGAGCATAAATATAAGCTTCCACACAAACTCATCAAAATGGAGACATTGCAGTTGTGCAGGTTGCTCAGTACCCCCTACAGTCAGGGTGTGAGTTGTCCATTTGTTGCAACAGCCTAAATAAAATGTTTGCCATGGGTTGGACGTCCAAAACTACAACTAATAATATCAACCATTACTCTTAAAATCCAGAAATATACACTAAGACACAATTGTTCATTGGTACACAGAGGTCCACCTACTTGTGATTTAATCTAAGTGTTACTGCAGCTGTTCTGTGGAGGCCTCAGAGGTTCGTTATGGAGATCAACCAATGGCGTACCGCGAGCGAGCTATTTTTAGAAACGTAACGTCACGATGACGTCACATCACGTGGTACGCAGTGGGGCAAACTCCGGAAACCCGCCGCTGTTTTGCTTTAAAAGAGACGTGCGTTAGCCTAGGTTTTACTCGGTAAACGACTGCTTTTTCCAAATCTAAGACCATGGTTTTTAAACATTGTTGCTATGGAACGTGCAACAGCGACTCGAGGTACGCTGATCGGCCGCATATGAAGGATGTTTTCTTCAAGACTGCCAAGGAGAAATGTGTGCGCTTGGTACACCGGGGCGGTCGGCCTACACAACAGTTCAACCCGGAAAAAGTTACCAAATTCAAGTACATATGTAGCAAGCATTTTGTCGGAGGAAAGGGCACAACCGAAGAACATCCTGACCCAATTCCAGCGACATCAAGTAGTGAACAGGTAAGAGTATTTTGGTGGCCGACATGTTAATAATGAAGCGCCTGCTACCATGATAGCATATAGGCTATTATGGTAGCAGGCGCTAACATGATACCCTGCTACCAGGATAGCTTACTCAAAAACATTTCAAATAAGACAAACATTAAACATATACCGATCCCTGGACGGTGATTACAAACAAAAAAACGGCCGATGACGCCATGACCGCCGCGCAGGAAAAAAAAACAAAGCTTACCGTTCATCAACTCGGCCCGTTTTCCAGTCTTTTTAAGCCCTCGAACCTCAAGCCATCGTTTGAGCTGAAGGTTGGTGTGTTCCAGTAAACCGTGCGCCTGGAACATCGTCTTGGGAAAGTTTAACGGCTGTAAAGTCGGTCATATCACTGGTTCTGTTGCGCTTGTAATAGCTGAGTTATCCGTGCTTTCTCTCCTGTATGCCCTACCTAAGCGGCAAAAGGGGCGTTGCTCTTGAGACGGTGACGTCACGTGCGCGGTACCCCATTCAGGTTATTATTTTGATTATTTTTACCTAAATCAGGGGTCTGCAACCTGTGGCTCCAGAGCTGCATGTGGCTCTTTACGCCTTCGGTTTCGGCCCCTAAAAAACTTAAACCAAAAATGTGTGTGTGTGTGTGTGTGTGTGTGTGTGTGTGTGTGTGTGTGTGTGGAGGGGGGGGGGGGGGGGGGGATTGGTCAATGTTTCTAAATGTAAAGGTAATTTAAAATTGCTAGCTTTAAGATGCATTTAGTTCTGCAATATATGCATTAACATTTCCAGAAAGAAAGAAACTAATGGTGTATAGAATATTTTATTATAGCTAAAGTATTTTTGTCAATAAGTTGCTTTTTTCATCATTTTGATGCCATTTGCTATAAAAATCAAATGTCCAATCAAAGAAAATGCATTAAACCTAAATATAAAAATACTGTTGGTTTAAATAATAAAAACTTGATCTTTGATTTAAAAAAAAATTAAACAAATCTGCTATAGTATACTATAAAAACAAGCTCTTGTTTCAAAGAGATGTGTAACTTTTGTGGCTCTAAACAAAATGTGTTTAGCTAGACCGAGGGCAAAAATGGCTCTTTGGGTTGTAAAGGTCGCTGACCTCTGGTCTAGATGATACCGAATCTGTGCTGCTGATTTTTGGGGCCGATTCTTGAAGCAGATTTTAATTTTTCTTCCTCCATTTAGATGATAAAAATTACAGCAAACGTTACACAAGTTTTAAAACCTGTGTTACAACCAGCTAATATTATTATTTCAGCTTCAGTTTGAAAGGTACAGCGGAAAAAAAACCTCATCGCGACTCTCACTTAATGAACATGTCACAAAGAGAAAAGAGCTAATTTAGTTCAGGGGGAGGAGGAAAAAAATAAAATTAAAAAAAACACGGATCCCAGCTGCAGTGTATGGACATTATTTTATGTAAAGTAAATCCTATATGCGTAGTAGGGCTGAACGATTTTGGAAAATAATCTAATTGCGATTTTTTTTCTTAATATTGTTATTTAATGATTTTTATTTTCCAGTTTAATTTATCGTGTCTTTTTAAATATATACAAACAACAAATCAATTTGTTTCCTCGCTGTGCAGATTAGTTGCTAAAAGACCCACAGCATCTAAACTCAGAGCAGAAATTATTGCGTTCTGCCTACAATATATTTCAACCAAAATTGCAATTTTGACTTTTCTCTGCATTAACCACAAGCAACAAAAATGACAATAAATAAAATAAATTAAGATGTTTGTAAACAAGAACTATTTAAAACAAGAACTTTTAATGTTTCTATTGATCAGAATATTATTCAAGAGAAAAGCTTTTAATTTAATTAGACATCAATCCTTGTTGAACATGAAGTGCAACCAACAAACAAGTCTATGTACTAAACTGATTGACCAGTACTTAATGCTATGTATGATTATACAAACTCTAAAACAAGTAATAAAATTAGATTATCTCACTGCTGTAACTTTTTTTCCTTTCCATGTGGAGGCAAAGCCACACAAGACAATAATGATTCATTTACAGACCGTAGTAACTTCTGGCCATGTGGGGAAAGGGTGTGGTGGCAGCATCATGATGTGGGGGATACTTTCTCTTTTTCTAGGGATGGGAATCTGGTTGCTTATTGGATGGAAGCAAACATCAGGCAATGATGTTAAAAAAAAAAAAAAATCTATTAACCCCAAAAGACAAAAATTCACCTTCCAGCAGGACGACGGCCCAAAACATGGAGCTAAAGCTACAATGGGAGGTTTTCAGATCGGGTTAGTTTAGGACAGTGGTGTCCAAACTTTTTGGCATGTGGGCCAAAATTTTGAGGTCAAAAGTTCTCAAGGGCCAAAATAAATTAAAATATCGATAGAACATAACTCAAAAATGATTTTGTGATTCTTTTACCTGCTTTACAAAATATGACGATTTCAATTAAACTAATTATTCCAATTTTCTGAAGGAAAAGGATGTTAAATCACTGTAGATCCAAAGTTAAAAAAAGGGTTTTGCACATTTTCTTTATGTTAGAAACTCAATAGACTTGACTGAAAATAAAAATAAAATGAATTATTTTTGGTCTCACAATATGGCAACAGGTTTTTGGCCGGTAATTATTTTAAAACAATTGTTTTATTTAGCTAATTTTAATAAATTATTTGATGAAAAAAAAAAAAAAAACGCTTTAAATGCACAAAAATTTGCATCTAAGTTAAAGTTCTCAGACAGATGTGGTCGTATTTTCTATGAAATTAAATAGAGTGTAAAAATTTGGTTATTAAAACATGAATATCAATCAATCAATCAATCTTTATTTTAGACACCAAAGAGGACCATAGTAAAAACAAATTATAAAGAAAAAGAAAAAGACTTTATATTGTGTTGTACCAAATGTTTTCAGTTCTTAACCTGTTTACATTAATTTTAGCCTAATAGAAATAAAATGTTTCCATCTCCACACCAAATGCTGTTGGGGGGGCCACACAAAATCAGTCTAGGGGCCACAAATGGCCCCCGGGCCGCACTTCTGGACACGCCTGGTTTAGGATAACCGACTTAGCTGTCCCCTGTAACACAAGGCACAGGAAAACACACAGCAGGAGAATAAAAGCTTAATCTAGTATCAGTTCCTGTGCTGGATAAGCGCTTAAGCATAATAAAACAAAGTAGAAATTCCTGTAACATGATGGCGCTGAACTGGACTAACTGGGGATTTTGTGAGTTTCCTGCCTGGCAAGAAGAAGAAGAAAAAAAAAAAAACCTGAATCACCAAGAAAAACAAAGACGGGCAGCGGAGGCTCGCCATGCCAGAACAATGAAGACTAAACGCACACATTTCCTCTGCGACGGCAGAGAAAAGCCTTTTTGTTTCAGGTGAGTTTCAGCCTCAGTATCGAGCAGCCCCCCCCCCCCCGTCACTGTGACAGAGAGGGGGATTGTGTGAAGGTGTAAATCACGCTGCTCATAGCTTCAACACCTCCATGACCGACTCGTAGGGATCAAGGTTGGCGCGTAACAGGAAGGCCGATGGAAAGGCAACACTGTGAGGTAATCAACAACCACGCCGCTGCAAAGCACAGATAAATACCTTGCAGAAGTGTTCATGCTCCTTTTCCACTCTTTGTCAGCTTACAGCCACAAATATCAGGGATTTTTTTTTATTTTTTTTTTATCTGGTCTACCAACACAATGTAATACGATTAAAGAAAAATCACCCAACATGTCAGCCTCCATGTAACTAAACCAGAATTAACAGCATGTAGCTACATTTCATCTGTGGTCTCCGGGTACTAAAAACACAACTAACATGAACCTTACATAACATTTAAAGACTCGTCACGGTTTCACATGGTGATATGAATGGAAATAATGTTTCTGTCCCTCAGTGGGGAAAATGGTGAGCCTAGAAATAATCCACTGCAACCTACTGTCTACAACACCCACCTAATTTACACTATAGGGGGCACTTATTTATAATAGATGCTCTGATCTGATACCTGGATCGGATATCAGATGAATGACGGCATTTCTTTATTAATATCATACGCACACTGCAAAAACAGACTAAACTAAACTAAAAATAAGTCAAAATTTTCTTGAAATTAGTGTATTTGTACTTTATTTGAGTAGGTAGATAAGATAATCTGTCAATTGAATAAGACTTTTGCACTGGGCATAGACGCTCTAAAGGATTTATCCCTTCTGGTCTGAAAACCCATTAACAACTTCTGACTGGAAGATGTTAAGTCTGTGAGAAGAGCTGTAGGGCTCTAGAAGATGAAATCTAGGCTTGAGCCTGACCAAATGGGCTTTAAATGTACCGGTATCCATGAAAAAAGCTGAAAACTGAAGTAAGGAGCCACCTCTACACTGCAAAAACTGAACTTAAAATAAGTAAAATTGAATAAGATTTTTGCAGTTAGAATAGGAAGAACTCATCTCCATTAACTTATTTCACGTGCATTATATCCAATTATCTTATTTTAGGTGTAAAATTGCTCTTTCCATTGGCAGATCATCTTATTTGCCTGTTCAAATCAAGGACAAATACAAATAATTTCAAGAAAATTTTACTTATTTTTTTTAGTTCTGTTTTTGCAGTGTAGTAATACGTTACAACAATATAGTCACTTCTATTCTTTGTTTATAACGCCTGGTTACGTCTTCACGCACAGCAGCTAGCGGGGAGCTAACACAGAGCAACATGGAGGAAGCGCCAAACCGAGCCAAGTCGGCTATTTTGAAACATTTCAAACTTTATATGCCAACAAGTCCGACTGTAACATGCAGAATCTGCAACGCGTAAGTTATGAGGAGGTGATAAAGTTGGTAAATTCAACACCACAAACCTAAATATTATTTTAAACAATGTTTATGTCAAGCCTTAAAGACGTGGAGAAGCAACCATCACCATGATCGTTGAGCTTCCTGTTATAAAACATGGCGGTGGCAGCATCATGGTGTGGGGATGCTTTCCTTCAGCCGTGCTCTGACGTTTGTTGTTGTAACGTGAGAAAATGTGACTACTGCCCTATTCGCTTGGGATTAGTTTTACCAAGGGACCTCGTGTAATAAATAAATTACGCCCCTACATCAGCTGTATGTGTGGCACATTCACCAGGGATAACCAAAGCCTGGGATTTGCTGATATTTAAGGACATCTCTGCTGCTTGTAGCGCATGTGAGCCGCTGTGTAGAAACAGTGCAGTCCTTCTGTTTATCACACTGTGCAACAAGCGCTAGACCTGTTGTTGCATTTTACAGACAGAGCCAGTTAATGTCTGTCCCCATACGTAATAAGTATTCCTCCCATCGACGGTGGGTAGAAATTCAACAATAAATGCATTTAGTGCATTTATACGGTGTAGAAACGGGCTTTGTGTTACAGGAACCCAGGGTTTTCTAAACACTTCATTCTTCAACAAACGCAGATTAAAATGCGCTCAGGTAACAAAAAAACTGCCCAATCACGTTTCGGATCCCGTCCACTTCTATCCAAATCATAGGATGCCTATTTTATCACAGGAACTCTGAGTTTAGCTAAATATAGCAGGTAATTTGCAGGGGAAATTTTATTTACAAATTACCGACATGGCGCAGTCGCATGGGATTAAAAACACAGACAATCTCCATAATTATTACAGATCACATGTGGTCCCTCAGTGAAACTAAGTGTGATTTTTGATGACAACATAGCATTGACGTAGGGTTGGGCAATATATTGACATTTTAAAAACATCGAGGTTTGTATATCTATATTTAAATCAAGATGGTCTTTAAATTGCATTTAAGGGGGTTATTTTTCAGCTGTTTCTCATATTTATCTACATCTTTTTGTTTAAAAAAATGTGCCTGTGACATGTATGGGATAAAGCTTTAATTCAGAGATTATGAAGAGAAAAACAGAGATAAATATCGTATATATCGGCATTCAGCCTAAAAATATCGAAATATTGTTTTTGGTCCACATCGCCCAGCCCTACATTGACCTGGACATAATATAGTGAATTCTATACAAAAACCACAAACATGTAATGTCACAATTAGAGTTAATGAAGAACATCTGAAACATGTTAGAAGAGTCAAATTTGTTTACATGTACCTGCGATAAATGGAGCCGTTATAAATTTAAACCGTACGGTTCAGCAGACTTAAAGGTGTTTTACAGGGTTCCTACAGCATAAGGCAAGTTAAATTCAAGACTTTTTAAGACTTTTTAATGCCACTTGAAATAAAAAGTTAAGACCAACTTCACGATAAACAAGATAAACCTGTTTGCGACTACTTCACCCAAATGTTTATTTTAACATAAACCATTACTTTCTGGCCCAGTAGACATGTTTAAAATTTTGAAAAACATTCCATATAGGAAGGGGGAAAAAAAAACCCCCACAAATTACAGGTTTTTAACAACTACTGAACTGAATTTACAAACTTTGTTTTGTTCCCTACTAAAATAAACTATAAATCAGTTTTAAAAACCACAACATAACCAGTGCCAACTCTTTTTCGCAGCTATGGTCCGGCCGCAACAGTTTTTATTGGTTCTGCTATCGGGACGGAACCAATAATGGTTACATTGAGCCGCTTGGTAAATTAAAAATATATCTAATTGTGTCAATTATTTTACTGTTTGGTAAGGATTACAAAAATAAACTCCTAATTATGACCTGGTAACAATTTCAAGACCTAAGAAAGACTTATTTAAGACATTTTAATGCCAATTAAGGCCTCAGTTTTATGTCACAGGATTCAATGCCTTTTAAGACTTTTTAAGGATCCGCTGGAACCCTGTTTTAATATTAAATTGCCATCAAACTAATTGAACCCTGAAAAAGTTAGTGCTGAGTATTTGCAGATAAACATCAAAAGGTTTCAGCAAGCACGGCAGTTTAGAAAAAAAATTAAATAAAAAAAAAAAAAAAAAGAAAAACAGCCCATTAGTTCAAATGTTGTGGGAACATTAAACAAGAGTCAGAAACAGGCTGGATAATGAGAGGAAGCATTCACTTCTGCTCCATTTACTCATATTTTTCCTTCTCGTTCTCAGAGACCAGAAAAGAAGAGAAATATCGGAACGGTGTTCAGAAAGCGGCACAAAGGTCATCGGCTCCTGGGCGAGCTCGTGTGTGGATGTAAAGATCAATAACGGCGTGCTGTGGTTTACAGGGGAGCTGGTTAAACATGGCCGCTGCAGGTACACAGACACACGCGTAGCTGCACACCGAGCAGGAATGTGACCTTAAGTCGGCGTTTTTTGTTCTGTTTTCAGAACGCGGTCCGTACACAGACACAGACGTGCTAGAGAGAAGCGGCGCTGAATTATGCAGGTCGGCCCGCGGCACTGTCACGTTCATTTTTAGAGTGACTTCTGGACAAAACAGGACAGACCGAGGGGAAGTAAGCTATCCGAATGTCCCAACAAACCAAAACAGAGCCCGCTCAGGCCGAACCGAGCAGAAACCAAGCACAAGGAAGGCAGATAGAAGTCTGGGTTTTATTAATTACTGCATTTCTAAAGGCCTCAGCTGTAATTAACCGCAGCCTAATGTGGCGTTTCAAGTCTTATTATAGTTAGAGCAGCATTATCTGGAGTTCTTTCACAACTGTTAATAACCGCAGACGACATTTAAAAAAGGATAATCCTGCACGAATCAGTCATACCCAAAACAGATTCCAGTGCAAATTGGCTCAAACTCGCAGGTCATCTGAGGACATCAGTCTCATCTGGACATGTCGTACGTTAATGGGTCGTAACTTCTGAGGGTTTTTTTTTTTTTTTCTGTGGGACATTTTGGTTTGTTAATCCTCAGGCAGTAAACCTCAGTAACAAAATGACTTCTGTTGCACAACCACCTCAGCTCAAGGGCAACCATCAATGGTTTCATGCATATTTGTCTTATTTAGATGTGTGAACTTTGAGAACATTTGCACAAATATCGGTTAAAAATGTTCCTTAACTGGGGGGGAAACATTGTAATACAGGTAAAACCAAAGAAACAATGGTTTTACAATGGTTAAGTTCCCAGATAGTATTTTTTTTTTTTCTCTGCAAGTGCTTCCACACAGAAACGTCCAAAGTTACATTATTTAGTTTCATTTTTATGCTGATGACACCCATCTGTATCTTCCTCTCTAATCCACAGATTGACTTCAACCTTCCCCCGCCTCAATGACTTAACAAGGTAGTTAAATTATTTATACCAAACGAGAAAATCTATTTATATCCGGCTAACTGGCTAGATCAGCATCCATACGTCAATGTGAATGTTTATTCCAGATTCAGATCTCCACTTAGATCAGCTCAGTTGTTCAAAGAATAGCTTTAAATGGTTTTCAACAGTTCATGAGCTGGAAATATTCATTTATTCATTAGTTCAATTATCACACCTGCAGCCTGCACAGATTTAGCAAATATAGCATTCTTCCTCCGATATCATGCCTCTCAAGATCCCAGATAGAAAATAAGGATGGCGAATAAAGTGGTTTAATATGTTCACCAACCCGGTGTTCAATTAGAGAACATGTTCCTTTACCATTTCAACACATCAAATGTAGGTAAATAAATTGTCGCCGATAGATGGCACCACAACAAACAACAAATCTCATGGGTTTTCCTGTTGTAAGATCAATGTGCTAAAGTTGGGTGAGACATCATTCCCAGCACTGATGCATGAATTTAAAGGCAAATAAGTTACGTTCTGGTCCCTTTCTACTAACTCCTCAACCATTCCAAAACAAATTTTGAACTATTGTATTTAAGGGCCTACATTTGTGAACCTCTTGATACATCCTTTACCTTCGTTCAAATTAATTTAAGGCATACATCTCTGAGCTCAACAGAGAACCTTTTCTATTTCTGAACCATTTTTATGGAACCAAAGGCTCCTTGATATTAAATGTGCTCCTTTATTATCAATCGCTTCTTGATGCTTCATTTAATTGTTGCTGCTTTTTATATGTAGTGTACAACACATCAGGCTATGACAGTATTTAAAGATCCTTTATGAATAAAATGCACTTACTAAAAGAATCAAGTTTTCTAGTATTTTAGAAAATTACATACAATTTACTCAAATTGAAGAATGTTATTTTAAACACGTAAAAGATGATTCAAAACCTTTTCAATTTATGTATTTGGTGAAATGTATGGACTATTAGAAGTAGAATGGGAGCAGATCCTTTAGCTATCAGGCTCCTCTCCTGTGGAACCAACTCCCAGTTTGGGTCCATGAGGCAGACACCCCGTCTACTTTTAAGAATAATCTTTAAAATTTTCACTTTTGACAAAGCTTCTAGTCAGAGTGGCTCATGTTACCCTGAGCTATCTCTGTAGTTTTGCTGCTATAGGCTTAGGCTGCTGGAGGACATCAGGGTCTATTTCTCTCACTCTACTGATTTCTCCTACTGTTCTCCAATTTGCATTGTTTGTTATTTCAACTTTTAACTTTTTGTTCTCTGTCACTTTCTCTTCTTAGAAGGTACACCTGGTCTGGCGTTCTGTTAGCTGTGACATCATCCACAGAAGACAGATTATCCACTATTACCATATAAAATAGAAAGTACTACTGGGTCAATGTGAGTTTCTGTGCTTTCTGTGTCTCTGCTCTGTCTTCTCTAAGCCCCAGTGGGTCGAGGCAGATGAGCGTTCACACTGAGCCTGGTTCTGGTTCTGCTGGAGGTTCTCCTCCCTGTTAAAGGGGAGTTTTCCTCTCCACTGTCGCTTCATGCATGCTCAGTATGAGGGATTGCTGCAAAGCCATCAACAATGCAGACGACTGTCCACTGTGGCTCTACGCTCTTTCAGGAGGAGTGAATGCTGCTTGGAGAGACTTGATGCAACCTGCTGGGTTTCCTTAGAGAGGAAACTTTATATGAGCAATCTGTATAATCTGATTGAATTTGACTTTGGAAAGTGCCTTGAGATGACATGTTTCATGAATTGGCGCTATATAAATAAAATTGTATTGAATTATTTCTCTACAGGGCTAACAATATTTCTCAACCAGATAAGTAAAATTACATAACTAAACGCCTGAAAGGCATGAAGTCGCCTGAAATGAAGTGCTCTGCACCGGCAACCCGACACCAACAAGCTGCTGCACTCTGCCATGGCAACCACCTCAGCTGGATCTCGAGTTTCAACTCAGGTGAGCAAACAAAGGAGGAAGGCTAAAATACGGTGAATTAATTAAGCAATAAAGCTGTTAAACATAAAAAAAACTAAGGTAAAAATGTTTAATAGAAATATTTCTGGTCATGGCTGATTAGGGCTGGGTATCATCTAGGATGAGCCGATTCGATACGATTCTCGATACACAGCTCACGATACGATACGATTCTCGATACATAGCTCAGCTTGATTTGATTCCAATATCGATATTTATTACTTTGAATTAATGCTCAGTGATTCAATCACCAAAATCAGCCAAATATTATGTTTATGTTCTATTTATTGATCACAGACATATTAACAGGAAAATAAAGTGCATTTGCTTCAATGCATTTAACGTGTCACAGAAACCAAAAATGTGCCCAAACATCTGATTTTAGGGTCAAAGGAGCTTCTAAAATCCTGTCAGCCGTTCCACAAATTCGTCTCACTCGCTCTCCTTCGCTGTGAACTGTAATGGTTGCGCTGTAATAACGCCCCCTAGGGTCTTCGGTTCTCCACAATCACTATCAAGCTATTTCTGGATAATGTTCACCTAAACTAGTGCACTTTCACATCTCCCACAGGTGCTGGGTCCCAGGTATTAAGTGTTCACTTATATACAGTAATCTTGTAATTTATTTATTTATTTATTTATGTTCTTTCACTTTCTTTTTTCAAATATCACATTACACATGTCAGCTTACATAATAATATATATGATTTAACAATGGCATCTAGGTGTTATTCGAGTGTATCTGTTGCTTTATGTCTGTTGGTTGTGCTGTTCTTTTTGTGTCTCTTTCCAGGTGATGGAGCAGACAAAGAAGGTTTTATCATTCTCTCCCTTTTATCTCCTCTTTCTTTCACCTCTACTCTTTTTTTTCTTCTTTCACTTTTTGTTCTTCCTTTACTCTCCCATTGTCATGTCCATATAATTTGAAATTCTCCTTGCAGGAATCATAATAAAGCTATTTAAAAGCATAAATCAAGTGGAGCACTATGGCGAAAGCCGTTTGCTCCACTTGTAAAAGCAAAATCTGTCGAGCTTTATCTGGCATTGAGACATCAATTCCTATTGCCATATTGCTAGACAGGACACTGGGAAAAAAAAAAAAAAAAAAAAAAAAAAAAAAAAAAAAAAAAAAAACGCCCCCTAGAGGTTGGGAGGTATATCGATATTGAAAGCCAGAATATCGATATTAAATCGTTTTTAAAAATATCGATATTAATCTTTATATCGATTTTTATGCACAGCCCTATGGCTGATAAATATTATTACTGGACATTTCCACTTCCTGGTTCGTGCCTCCTCTGCTTATTACCTTCCATCCTCCTCGCCTGCTTCTAGCTGCCCTGGAGCGTTTTTAGGATCAATATTACCCTCAATAAGAGTCTAGTAAAATGTTACAGCACAGAAAATAATGTGAGCTCTTATTAATAGTTAACAGTTCACTGCTTTTATTTAGTAATGTCATGAAACACAGCCACCACTTATCACAAAACCTTTCTATCCTTTACAATTTAAAATCCTTTTAACAAGATGGCATTAAAAAAGTGCTGAGTGATGAAGAGTCTTCCCCTTTTCTATTTTTAAGCATGCACTGTCAGTCAGCTGGCTGAGAGAAGGCCTTAGTGGTTCATACTAAATGATGAAAGTCCAAGAGAAACTAATTAAAAAAGGCGATAAATTCACAAAACTGATATAACAAAAACGGCAAATAATCCAGAATTATCCCATAGAGGCCAAATATGCAGTGTACAGCAGACTAAATGCAAGGAAAACTCTGCAAGATGAAATAAAATACAGGAAAATGAGGATTTGCATGTAAAGGTTGCATATCAACATAGAGGAAATAACCTGAACACGTGGCTTTATCGCCATAAATGGCTGCCGCAGAGGCGCTGGCATAAAGAACCGCTATTAAACACGATGGAAGCCACAGATATCCTGAAACTGGTGTGACTGGTGCCACAAGCATCCAGATTAGCTCATGCCATCATGTGGCCTTCAACAAAAAAAAAAAAAAAAAAAAAAAAAAAAACACAGCCCGAGGAGGATAAAACAGCCATGTGAGGTTCGTTGCTACTCGTCCAGGCCGAATCGTGTCAGCACACAGATGCACCCCAAGAAATGTTTCAACAATGAGCAGCGCTAACGCCGGCTGTAGCTGCGCGCACGGCTAGCGGATTTGCATCAGACACTGCCTCCTAGGACAAACAACTGATTAGTAACAGTAGCTCTGGCTGCAACCTCGCCCTTTTGACACACATGCACAGGCCACATGATAGCATGTAGGCGGGTGGGGGGGGGGGGGGAGAAGGTTAAAGAGAAATACATCTGCTCTCTTCTCAGTGAGAGAGAAACATCCACCCAAACTGTCATGAACACACAAATACAGAAACCTCCAGCCACCCATCCACCCACAGTGTAGGGTTACGTCAGCAACGTCGGCCCCAGTTACACATTGCATTTGTGTTTCAGCGTTTTGGGGGGGGGGGGGGGGGGGGTGTGAATGCGCCTCAGATCAACAAATGGGAGCGGGTGGAGCAGAGCGAAGGGAAGAACTGAGGACACCCACTGCATATTATTGTGTTTCTGGTCAGATTCTGCTCAGAGTCCTGCCAGGAGGGTGGGGCCAGACTGACAGGGCGAGGACAGGGTGCAGCACCCACGGGGGGGGGGGGGGGGGGGGGGGGGGGGGAGGAGGAGGGGGGGGGTCTAAAGAGAACCAGCTGACCGGGGGAGTGGAGGTGGGACGATCACACGGGCCTCTTGGACCTAGTCTGCAAAACCTGCAAATAGTGTTTGACAAAAGTTAAACTAATAACTAATCTTCTATGGCTGCTTTCTGTAAATTATCAATGAATAAAAGTCAGCTGTTTGAGAGCAAATAGCCAATTTCTTTAAGATTTAAGATGTTTATAGCTTTAAAACCTGCAGCATCTGTTCTCAACTTGTAAGGAGTCACAGGTCACCGGACTGAAGGTCCAACAACCTTCGTCTTTGACGCTCTGCCTCCCTGCATTGTTATTTATTATCGTTCATTTTCATGTACTTAAAAAAAAAAAAAACCTGTACATCTGAATCAAGAGTCATTGTCATTATGTAAAAATAATGAAAGTTTTGGTGAGACACCGGTGCATAATTCACATTTAAACACAACACCTCCTGATAAGCTAAAAAAAACAAAAACAAAAAAAACACCGTTACCATCTGATGAACTTTAATTTTTGCAGAATGATAAAATTAAATGATAAAATACGAAGCAACTGCATGGATGGATCAGATAAACACTCCCTGAGAAGTTAAATAAGTGTGCAAAAAGTAATTAGCAAAAAATTTAATGTTCAAGTTGCAGAACTGGATGAGTTGCTGGGTGTGTTTACAGCAGGGCTGCACGATGTTGGAAAACATGACATCACTAAACTACAGCTGAATATTTCAGTGATGACTGACTTAATAGAAAGACTAGTTTATAATTCAGCCTTAAATAGCTGGAAGACAAAAACGGTCTTTAAAATCAACACAAACAAGCAGATCCAGAGTGCCTGAACAGAAGCTGTCCCACTTAAACTAGTCCAATAGTTTTTACACAAACCAATCAGAATTTTCCCTTCGTTCAGTTTTTAATAAGGCTCTGACCTGTTTAAGAATGTTTACGGTAGGAAAGGGTTTTACAGAGAAAATGACCAGAGTTGACATCTTGAGCTTTCTTATTGGAGCTATTAGCATAGTTAGCATTACTAACAACGTTGTTTCCATTTCTGAATCCCATGAAGGTATGTTTTGACATGTATTAGAATAAAATATCCTTTAAGCACCTTATTGATACAGAATGATATTAACTAAGTCTTCTTCACTGAGTAAAAGCATTCACACTGAAACGTGTCCATAACTGTTCATATTTTTATTTTTCCGAGCAGCTGGTCACCAGTTGGCTCCAACCAGGCTGACAGGCATTTATTTTTGGTCACCAGCCGATTTCTTGCTGCATCTTCACATTTTTTTTTCCCCCAATGGCTTTTTTTTTTTAAATGTGTTTGTAAGTCAAAGCTGGTCCACATGTGACCTGGTCAATTCTTGACAAATCGGATATTTGCTAATTCTGATGGAAATATTTACCCACTACGTAATATTTGATTATAAGTAACCATTGATATTGGCGACTTAGAGGGAAATTTCAGCTTATCCTACTGCTTCTGCCATGTCCATTTAAAAAAAAGGTAGAGTCGGCAATTTTCCTGGACGTTTCCCCAAGTCCCTTTTAGAATAACTGAGCAAGACCGTCTTAACTCCTCTTCCGCTCTCCAGGGGGAATTGCGTGAAAAAAAATCTCCCCAATCAACTCTGGTCTTATATCTTTCTACTGAGGCCTTCCTCTTCTTCTCATAAACATGAACGCGGTTTGCTTCTTGTGACTCTCAGCCATGTTCAAAGTGTACGATGAGAGCAACGGAGCTACAATGAATGGCTAACACTGAAGCTAACCGCTAAGCTAATTGCTAAGCTAACTGGATAAATAAACACTAGAAGTGCGCATGGGCAGCCAGCAAGCAGAAACTAACAAGGAACGAGCACGGACACTGGTGTTACGTGAGCGTGTCAAAATGATTGGCATGTGGGACGACCAATAGATGAGGAGATACGCCCAGCACCTGAGGGACAGAGGAGGTGAGAGTTGGACTAAAACTCTGACCAATCACTGCCATTCGGTCCGTACGGCAGTGATTGGTCAGAGTTTTTACAGGCCAGCAACTC
This sequence comes from Fundulus heteroclitus, assembly GCF_011125445.2. NCBI lineage: Eukaryota > Metazoa > Chordata > Actinopteri > Cyprinodontiformes > Fundulidae > Fundulus > Fundulus heteroclitus. Next base: position 1,469,209 of record NC_046375.1, read on the forward strand.
CCACAGAGATCAAACTTTTTAACCTCCTTTTTCTGAATACATAACGTATTAACTGCTGTCAGAATGGAAGGACCATTTCACACAGTATAACAAAAAGTGTTTCTGAACAGGATTACCAACTGTAGCTTTAATTTAACTCTTCCCAGCTTACGTTTAAATTTAGAGGAGCTCAGCTACGTTCATCAGCAAGTCTCTAACAAATCATCTGCTTTCTGCGCTAGAAGGACAGAAAACAGCTGAAAGCTTCACTAATGAGACTGAATCAGAACAAAAGTTTCAGATTGTTAAGTGCAACAAAAACACCCGCGACTCAAAAGACGGGATACATTAATGGAGAACCCAATGAAAGACTCATCTTTTCCCATTCAAATTCTGTCTGGTCTATGTTTGGAGGCAGCACCCAACATTTTATGGCCCCAGCGTTAAGAAGCTGAGGAATGTCCCTGAGTGCTCTGCTCTTACAGCCCAGAATGCTGTATGTGTGTGGAGGGCTCGTCAAGAAGGTAATCAAGTCAAACTAATCCTAAAGTTGTAATTATCCAGCTATTGTGAGGACCATTGGACCTGTTAGAAACACTTACTTAATCATTAATATTCATGACAGATGTTTATTTTGCTAAATTTTCATTTAACAAAGATAAAGCAACCAGCTTCTGGTGAGGTTCACAACATTTCCCGCCCATCTGTGATGACAATGGACTTTTTCGCAGTAAAAACACATCAGTGTTGTATGTTTGAAAAGGACTAAGCTGTCGACGTCACATCAGAAACACACTGCTTTTATAAACAGGGATTCAAATCAACTGTATTGCAAAAAGGGAACTAAAAGCAAGTAAAATGTTCTTGAAATGAATGCATTTGTCCTTGATTTGAGCAGCTAAATCAGATTATCTGCCAATGGAATGAGTATTTTGACCCTTAAAATAAGATATTTACATATACAACATGTAATATAAGGTGATGGAGATGAGTTGTTCCTATTTTAAGCAGGGCTTTGAACCTATTTTTTCCCCAATCGGTTCATTCCGAACAGAAACGGAATTATAACGTTTCCGATTATGAGTTCCACCAATAAATTGACGTTCCTGAACCGGTTAGAACAAAAAAAATACTGTTCCCGGAACGTTTAATTTCGTTCCTTTCGTTTGACAAATATAGCTATTGATATTCTGTTTGGAATGAGCGTTTTACTTAACGATGGATCGTAATTTATCTCTTATTTAAGATGTGTAGCTCTAGTGGAGACACCGCTCTCTCTCCATTCAGTCAGCGAATGTGTGATGTGATGTCACACAGGAAGTGAACGTCACTTCCTGTGATGGTAACGTGCGCAGGAAAATAATTACTTTTTTTTTTTTTAGTTAATTAGGCAAAGAAAGCTTTGAGGAACGAAATAAAACCGGTATTAACCGGTTACCATTATTTTTAAATAAGTGTTCCGGTTCCAGAACATAAAAAGTAATAACGTTTATGGTTTCGTTTCTGTTCCCTATAAAATACAAAAAGTTCCCGGTTTTCGTTTTCGTTCCTTGAACCGGTTCAAAGCCCTGATTTTAAAGTGCAAAAAAATTGATTCCATTGGCAGATCATTTAAATTTGCTGCTCAAATCAAGAAGAAATACATTCATCTGAAGAAAATCTTCCTTACTTTTAGCTCCCTTTTTGCTCCATTCTGACCTCCAGCAGCCCGTCAGCCCGTGGCAAACACTGGACTTAACTCCTTATCGCCACCAGAGACGGCACAGACCGCCCCTTGTTGTTTTCACCTCTTTGCAGACCAGGACTTAAGACGTCGAGACCTGCTGCAAAGCACCTTGGGAGCCGGTGGCGGGCAGTGCCAAACGGCGGTAGTAATTGGCCCCAGCCTGATTGCCGTCTGATCCTGCGAGGTCATCGGACATGTGACTGACAGGTGGGCGAGCGTACGAGATGGCCGACCAGACCACGCAAAAACCAATGAAGGCTGCAGAGGGAGGGCGGCGGAAGAAGAGGGGCGAGGTGGTGGGGAGGTGAGCCGGGCCTCAGAGGGGATTAACACGGTGTGACAGGCTGGCTGGGACAAACATCTCCACACGGCTTTGAGGGCGGGCTGCTCTGCTGAGCGCACACAATGCAGCGCTTGTTTTAGAGGCAGAGGACAGAGGGAAGAGACAGATAAGGCCAAATCACAGAGCAGGAATGTGCAGCTTGGATTAGAAACCACAGGTGCTTTGCTCCCAAAACCCGCTGCTTTAGCCTTAATGTATTAATAACGCGTTCACACGCAGGAGCGTCCTCCTTCACTTCCCTTTCTTCCTGTCAGAGGGAGTCGCTGACGTCTGTGGATGTCCACTCAGAACCACGTTTACCGTCCTCCATGTCTGCTTTTCTCCTCCAAAAACTCCATTTGCATTCCAGGAATACCAGAGTCAGTAGCACCCACCCCCCCCCCCCACCCCAGCCATGACATATTACCCAGTTGGCTTCTGGGATGCACACATCCTCCCGGCGAAAGGCGCGGACTGTGCTGATGTGTTACTCCAGACTGCTTAGGGAAGCTCCTTTGGGGAGCAGTTTACCATATATTGATCACGCTTTGAAGGCCCATTACAGGAAATTAACTGCCTCCAACGGCGAGCGCTGGTTCCGCAGGACGGACAGAGTGTAATTTAAAGCTTAAACAACCTGTGAATTAAAGGCAGAGTCAATTACCGTGGAAATGTTGCAAACTAAACTAAATGTGTAAATAAAAGCCGCGCGCCGACTTCCACGACGACGACGGCTCTTTTCGTGAAGTAATTATAAAAAGGCATCTCTGGACCAAAACTTTATTCTGATGTCTCACAGGATTTTAACAAAATGTTGTAGATAAAGATGAGAAAGTGATAAAAATATAACCGACTGGAACAGAATATAAATCTCGACATATTACCCGGGGCTACCGACAAGCCACACGTCTGTAAAGCAGCTGACTACAGCAGCTACACCAGCAGATAGCCCAACTAATTAACCGGCTTTTACGGTTCCTGTGTCTCTATGAAGAGCAAAATGCACACGAAACCTGTTTCTCACATCAAAATAAAATGAAATATCAGAACACTGTATCAGAAGTATTCTTTTTTTTATTTTAGCAGCAGTATGATTAACTGTTCATTTCTGTTTTAGAGAGAAATAGATTATGCATTTCATTTTTGTCACGGATTTCTGTGAAAATGACATTAAACTCTTAATCTTTTTTTTTTGTTATCCATCACTTAATCGTCTCAATCTCAGTATTCAACAGCAATTTCCTTATACTGTTTTTTTTTCTAATATCTTAACTCATTTTAACTCTAGAGAAATTGAGAAGAGCCTTCTGATGACGCTCTCCAGGAAAAAAGGGATACATTTAAGATTTGCATAATTTTAGCATCTTAGAAACAGCAACATAAACCTGGATTTATAAAAACAGGTTATCGGCTGCCGAGGCTGGTTTTCTTGTCAACATATTTGATTGAGTTTAAGCGGTTTGGGAAACTGCTGCAGCAAGTGGTCGACTGTAAATGAAGCGAGAAAGAAAAGATGAGCAAGATGGCAGCTGTCCGGCGTGACCCCATCCTTCTATTTAATGGGCAGCAGCCATTAAAATCAAGCCGGCTGCTTTAATTACAGCCGAAACGGCCAGCGAGGCTGCTACACCAACAATAATACAGATACAAAATAACTGTTATAGTTTTGGTCAGAAATACTGATAATCAAATAACCTAAGAGGGACGTAAAAGATTTAGTCTGAATAAAAGGAAGCGGCATCACTCCTCGCATTATTTATAAATGAAATGATTATAAAGACCTGCTGAACGAGCAGAGAAACCACATCAATTTGCAAATGTTTAAACCACAGCAAGTCCGAAAAGTTCCCAAAAACGCCCGACCTCTTAGTGGTCCAACTACAGCAGGGTTTAGCAGATGAAAATAAACGTTAAGGTGACTCGGATCATGCACGCGTTTCCATTCATATGCGTTTATGTGCAGAGACAAATGGACCAGAACTCTGCAGGACAGGCTGGGAGACTTACAGTCGTGATATTTGGCCTTGCATCGTAACAAAGCGCTGGACTGGCTGCTTTGGTACCGTGAAAGTTTAACAGAACTTCCCTGTGGGGTCAAATATTATGGAGGAAGACACTGCTTAAACAGAAATAAAAGAACAATTAAGTGAACAAATACTAGAAACTAAATCAGTAAATTAAATAACGGCAGGGTGATCAGAAGTGAAAAATCACAAGACGCTACAATGCAAAGATTTTACTAAAATTGTCCGACAACCTTCTGTTTGCTAATGCTAGCTTGTTTAGCCTCCGTTTTGATATGACTCGTTGATAATGTGAAGTTAGTTATTAGTAGATAAAGTATGAATAAAACTTAATGTATAACATTTTTTCTTCTTTTATAAAAACTTTTTTAAGTTACAGAACATTTTAGGGCTTGTTTCCACCGTTTGTTTTTATGCAGCTCTCCCCACAACGCTAACCTTCAGGGGAGAGAGAAAGGTGCAGCAGCAAATACAGTCTCTCTCCATGAGAAAAATAATCATTGTAAACTGGTGATAAACTGTTAGTTATATCTCAGATTCATTTGCTTTAGTAAATGACATCTACAGCCTGAGTTTTGCTAACAATGCACAAAAATTAGCTGGGGCTTATAAAAACTGCCCAAACAATATCCTCGCACTGGGCTTGCCTATTTTAAAGAAAATAAACCTTGCACTGTAATCATCTTATTCAAATAAAATACTTTCATTTAGCACCAGTATATTAGTTTGCGTGTCACAATAAAAATATGTAAATATTAAGCTAAATTGCCATTCTGTCCCCCTACAAGCAAGTACTGAATGAGTTTTCACTAAAGAACAGTTAAATGTAGAAAATGTCGACCTATAAGCCCAGCATATTTATTTTTAAATTTATTTAGGGTCCGTAAAGTTCCATTTTATAAAAGAGAAAAATAAGTATTTACTCTTACATCTTGCTTTAACTGCATATGCACACTCTGGGAACACATTAAAACAAGGTTACAAATGTGTTTTATTAAAAAAAGAAAGAAAAAAAAAGCAAGCTCTCTCAGTAGAAACGGCTGCCCTCATGCTGAATTGTAATTTAGCCGTGAGCCGACAGACCTGACACTGCCATCTGCCACTCAAACCTCAATTAAATTGTGCAGATTAAGGTTTTCTGCCTGTTGGCGAACTAACTGCTAATGGCCACTTTATCCCGCACCAATACATTCAACCACGGCATCCTTAAAAACACACCGCCTGTCAAACACAGGGGCCGAGTGAGGGAAGATGATTATTATTATTATTATTATTATTATTATTATTATTATTATTATTATTATTATTATTATTATTATTATTATTATTATTATTATTAATAATAATATTACCAAACAAAGTTTATCAGCATATCATGCTGTGAGACATGTTATATAATCTCTCATCCCTTTGTTTGCGACCTAACAGAGCAGCCAATATGATAAGTTTATGTTCTACAGTTTAAATATTTAACTATTTTGTTTTTTTAATTTTTTTTTATGTCCAGCTTGATACTTGGGGACGGCTTTGGGTCAGCGAGAAGAGAGCTGTCGCCTGACAACTGGGAGGTTGTGAGTTAGATTCCATTCAGTGAGAGAAATACACTATATAGCCTTCAAAGCCTTTATTTCTATTATGTTTTTTCCCCTACCTAAAAGGTTTTAAGATTAGAATATTGCATCAGAACAATGAGAAAGCAAAGGTTTTTACGCAGAAATGGGGTCTTAAATAAACTGGCTTAAACGTTTTTATTTCAAAAGTTACTTTTAATCGGACAAACTTAGAAATACATATTCTAATTTATTGACTACGACTGTGGAATAGAATAGAAATGTCCTCAATTGTCCTTCAGTGGTGAAATTCACATATCCGAGCAGCAAAGTAAATTATAAACAGAAGCATGAAGGTCAGGGGTCACCAACATGGGGCCCGTGGGCACCAGGTAGCCCCCAGGGACCACACGCAGTGATCTAGAGCTCGTTAAAAAACAGCACAACCCTCCAGTGAGCTGCATCTAAAATGTGTTGCCCTTCTTTTGTTATCCTGCTTGCATTTATATAGATTTAACAATGACAACATCTTTAAAAAAAAAAAAAAAGCATTAAAATGTGTTATGTTATATAAAGTTAAGGTGGTGACCCCTGATGTAGATATATATAAAAATGTACATAAAAATAATCAAATTTTAAGAAAAAAATTATACTGTGTAGCTACTGATTATTTAAAGTTAGTGAGTAGGGTGATTTTAATAAATGTGCAGAACATACAAGTGCTTTATACATGAAAAACACAGAGAGAGTTTTTACAGGAATGTAAGCTTAAGCAGCTTATCGAGTTTGCTGGGATCAACGATGGTCCTGAAGTGCAACAGCTGCTGGGAGGAAGGATCTGCGATAACGCTTCTTTGTGCACCTAGGATGCAGCGGTCTGATGCAAAGTGAGCCACGCTGGGCTCTCCTGGTTCACATGAAAACGTAAAGCTAGAATTTCACTTTATTACACGACACTAACACCTAAAACCTCAAGAGCTTTTAATATATTGTGAACTATAAGTCACTCTGGAATATAAGTTGCTTCAGTCAAAAAACGCGTGATAAAGAGAAAAAATAAAACATATGTTGCACCAAACTCTACGCATCAGCATCAGTGAATTTGTAACCCACCCAGACAACAGAGCTGTAAGCTAGCGCTAGCTGTTGTTAGCTTCACAGACAGCCCAACAACAGGGTTCTGTCTCAGTTTCCTTCGAGCTGCACAAAGCTCTGCTGCGTGAATGCAGACTGAAACAGTGAAACAACATGTGTACATGTGTTCAGTCTTTGTTTGTCTATAAATCAATGACCAGATTTCTCTAATGAAAACCAGGGATGATACAATGAATATATATAGACAGCAATGTTTATTCCTTGATTCATGCTGGTCAAGATGAATTACCATTTAAATTTGATATATAAGTCACACCTGAATATAAGTTACAGGATCGGCCAAACTGTGGAAAAAAGTGCGACTTATAGTCCGAAAAATACGATTTGTTCTCCATATGTAAAGGCCTATAATAATCACTTTTTAACTGTTCAGATAAAAAAAAAAAAAAAAAAATAATATGCTAAATGTTAATTAAGCTTAATTTATATATATAAAAGAAGGCTTATCAGTCATGTAAATACCTAAAAACCCTGGAAGACAGATTCCCATGCTCACAATAGTGGAACAAGTTTTTCTGGAGACCTTTTTTTTAATCTGGGAATAACTAATAATTAAAGAAAATCTGACAAAGCACCTTTCTGCAACACAGCCTTTCCACTCAGACGACAGGAAACACACTATCTCCACAATCCACACACTTCCTGTCCAGTTTCCTGCTTCCTGAGCAGCGGGGAAACTGAGGGAGCGGCCACTGATGTCATGGGGAGTCTGCTTACTTGTTGTATTTCACATCCCGTTGGGAAGAAGGTGGACATGAACTTCCTGCTAGTAAACGTGCATTCAACTCAAACTCAACCGGTATCAACACCGTGTTTTTCAAGGAACACCTAACTTTGTAACAGAGGAACCTGCTGTGTATAATGGGCTGAAACAACTACAGGCAATAGATTAATCTTGTTGGATCAGTATAAAATCTTGGTAAAACAATTAGCACTAGTATTGCTCTGTAAAGAGAGCAATACTGTAGTAGTACGCAGTGAAAGATTTGTCTCGACTCTTGATGACAAATTCCCTGGAACTTCCTTCAAACGTCACAAACCGGCAAACTTCTCCAGTCGTTCCAGTCCTCTGGATGTCGATTTAAATTACGTGACTCTGCTAATATCACAATCTTTCAACGTAGTGCTACAACAACAAAGAATGTTTGATGAGCCATATTTAAACGTCTCATTTTGTGCCGGATTTTCCTTAAATTCAGAACCATCCGATGGGTTTGTCCCTTTATTTGAAATCTGACCGTTCTGCTTTCAAAAGGATTCAATTAAATTCACAATTACTTCAGTTTCTAGCTTCGTTGCAAACTTAACATCTATTTAAATGCAATTGTTTCATTCAGGCACCTTTAAATCTAGACCCAATACTGTTTTAAGCCCCTTTAGAGACCAGCAGCCTCCAGGACGCGTCAAGTAATCCACAAGCTGACACGCGATGGAAAAACATGGGAAAAATTCAGACTTTCCTGGAGTCAGCACTCGGGTCCAGCAGATGGGCATTAAAAATGTCCCGTACCTTCACCGCATGAATAAAACACCAACCTGCATGGTCGTGGTTTTAACGACGCCCATTTTCATGCAGATGTAACCCGCTCAGCTGTGTTACAGAGGATAAAACATGCTTCTTTTCCACAAGTTGTCCACGTTTTCGCAAATCTAAATAATCCTAACTTTACAGAACGAACTAGCTTCAACATAACAGAAATTTCAAGCTTCTTCCCTTTTCAGCTGATTTCCGCAGACAGGAGGCGTGAGATACTCCGCCGTAAGCATCCATAGGCTCTGCAGGAGACATTAACTTAGCCCCAAATAGTTGAAGATGAAGCCTTCAGGGTTCAGTCTGATCACATCAGCATCACCTGCTGCCACTGTGCCACTAATAGCTGTTAATAATCAATATTTGAGCGCAGCTACGAGCTGACTAAAGCTGATTAAAGCGCTGCTGCAGAGGGCAGCTCGGTCCAGTCCTCCATGAACACAAAGGGCTTCAACGTGGTCCCTTCTGTTTGGTGCCTTAAGATTTTATGGCTCTGTGACTGGCTGTTTTTATACCATAACTGTTTATTTTGCATTCAGCGATTTAGGGCTGGACGATAATTCAATAACAAGATATAAAATCAATCGATAGACGTATATCGAGAAAAGGGTCAATAAAAAGTTCAATAGAATAACAGTTTTCCTTCCTTTTGCTTTCTAGCCAATCATGTAGGTTAATATCACAGTCATTACATCCTCCCAACCAATCACAACACAGACCCAGGAACCAAACTCCGCCCCCTTGAGAGAGTTCAGAGCACGCGTTTTTTTCCCCTTCTTTTATTTTTTAAATCTTACAGTTTTGGTAAAAAGTTGGTTGAATAAAGGATTGAGTTTGAATTCAGTGTTTCTGTGTTCTGTGTATAAAAATATGTTGCTAAGCAACAGCATATAATATCCAGGGCTGCACTTAAAATATAAATTTTGAATTTATTGATAATCAATATCGATCAATATGGTGTCTTTTTTTCTATGTCGTCGAGTTCTACAATAGTTACAGCCTTACACATCTCAGTTATTTTCAGTAAGGATAGAAGTACTGTATTTAAAAAATGAGATGTTATATTCCCTCTAAACGTATCTAGTGATCCAAGTGTTATGATATATTTTTCTGGGATGAACCCGGACACAGCACGCACACACAGAGTCAGTTCTTATGAGTGAGTTTTATTGAATAGTTTGGAAGATGGAGGATGAGACCAGAGTCTTTCAACGGACGGAGGTGAAGGGTGTAGAAGCTGGCTGGCAGGAGGAGTGTGGAGAGACTGACCGGGAGGAACTCTGGAGCCGAGCACTGGAGAGCAGGACATCTGAGCCGAGCAGAGGCGAGCAGAGCATCGGAGCCGAGCAGAGGCGAGCAGAGCATCTGAGCCGAGCAGAGCATCAGAGCCGAGCAGAGGCGAGCAGAACGTCAGAGCCGAGCAGATCATCAGAGCCGAGCAGAGGCGAGCAGAGCATCTGAGCCGAGCAGAGCATCAGAGCCGAGCATCAGAGCCGAGCAGAGGCGAGCAGAACGTCAGAGCCGAGCAGATCATCAGAGGCGAGCAGAACGTCAGAGCCGAGCAGTGGCGAGCAGAGCATCAGAGCTGAGCAGAGGCGAGCAGAACCTCAGAGCCGAGTAGTGGAGCACAGGATGTCCGAGCCGAAGTAGAGGGCTGAACGTCCGAGCCGAGCGGTGGAGGTCTGAACGTCTGAGCCGAGCGGTGGAGGTCTGAGCGTCTGAGCCGAACGGTGGAGGTCTGAACGTCTGAGCTGAATACTGGAGGAAACAAAACTGTCGGAAAGTCTATGGGCTGACTGAAACAAGACCAGGTAAACGGAGTCTTCAGGCTGACGGGTACAAACGGAGCTGACAAGAAAAACTGGCAGGGACTGAGTGGGAGTGAACGCTATGGACCGGCGACGGGAACCGAAAGAGGTGAGTCTGATAAAGCAGTGGGAACAGGTGGAAGCAGTTGTGGGTTAATTGCAGCCTGCCAGGTGAAACTGATCAGGCTGCGCAGGAACAAGAGAGAGGGAGAGAGGCTCAGCATGCAGCCAATAAGCTGCATCCTGACAGTACCCCCCCCCCCCAAGGCCGGACACCGGACGGCCCAGAATCCCCACGCCGGGCGGGTGGAGGGGGCCCAGGAAGGCGGGCAAGAGTCGAAACCGAACACTGAGGGACCAAAGAGCCTGCAAACACAAAAGGGGCCAGAGAATACGGGGAACCAAAGGGGCCAGAGAACACGGGGAACCAAGGAGCTAGAGAACAGCGGGGAACCAAGGAACTAGAGAACAGCGGGGAATCAAGGAGCCAAAGAACACGGGGGAACCAAGGAGCTAGAGAACACTGATGTGCCAAAGCACAATCAGGGGGCGGCACATCAGGGAAAGACACGAACGCTTGACTGCGCCGGGGAAAAAGCGAGTACTTGACAGCGCTGGGGAAAGAGCGAGCGCAACACAGCGCCAAAGGGAAGGAACGGGCGCAACACAGCGCCAAAGGGAAGGAACGGGCGCAACACAGCGCCAAAGGGAAGGAACGGGCGCAACACAGCGCCAAAGGAAAGGAACGGGCGCAACACAACGCCAAAAGGGAAGGATCGGGCGTATGGAAACGCCAAAAAGGGAAGGATCGGGCGTATGGAAACGCCAAGGGGAAGGAACGGGCGTATGGAAACGCCAAGGGCAAGGAACGGGCGTGTGGAAACGCCAAGGGCAAGGAACGGGCGTGTGGAAACGCCAAGGAGAAACAACGCCGAAGCGTGAGAGGAGCGCAGGGGCCCAAGGGGCGAGATCGCCGGGGCGTGAGGGAAACGCCGAGGCGAAACGGACGCATGACAGCGTCACGGGGAAAATATAGGCGTACGAAAACGCCAAGAGGGAAGAACGGACGTACTTAACGCCAAAGGAAAAGAACGGGCGTACAAAACGCCAAGGGGAAAGAACGGGCGTACTTAACGCCAAAGGGAAGGAACGGGCGTACTTAACGCCAAAGGGAAGGAACAAGCGTACTTAACGCCAAAGGGAAGGAACGGGCGTACTTAACGCCAAAGGGAAGGAACGAGCGTACTTAACGCCAAAGGGAAGGAACGGGCGTACTTAACGCCAAAGGGAAGGAACGGGCGTACTTAACGCCAAGGGGAAAGAACGGGCGTACTTAACGCCAAGGGGAAGGAACGGGCGTACTTAACGCCAAGGGGAAGGAACGGGCGTACTTAACGCCAAAGGGAAGGAACGGGCGTACTTAACGCCAAAGGGAAGGAACGGGCGTACTTAACGCCAAAGGGAAGGAACGGGCGTACTTAACGCCAAAGGGAAGGAACGGGCGTACTTAACGCCAAAGGGAAGGAACGGACGTACTTAACGCCAAAGGGAAGGATAAGCGTACGACAACGCCAGAGGGAAGAACAGGCGTACGACAACGCCAGAGGGAAGAACAGGCGTACGACAACGCCAGAGGGAAGAACAGGCGTACGACAACGCCAGAGGGAAGAACAGGCGTACGACAACGCCAGAGGGAAGAACAGGCGTACGACAACGCCAGAGGGAAGAACAGGCGTACGACAACGCCAGAGGGAAGAACAGGCGTACGACAACGCCAGAGGGAAGAACAGGCGTACGACAACGCCAGAGGGAAGAACAGGCGTACGACAACGCCAGAGGGAAGAACAGGCGTACGACAACGCCAGAGGGAAGAACAAGCGTACGACAACGCCAGAGGGAAGAACAAGCGTACGACAACGCCAGAGGGAAGAACAAGCGTACGACAACGCCAGAGGGAAGAACAAGCGTACGACAACGCCAGAGGGAAGAACAAGCGTACGACAACGCCAGAGGGAAGAACAGGCGTACGAAAACACCAAGGCTCAACAACTCCTGCTGGAACACGACTGGTGTACAGAAACGCCAGGGGAAAACCCGCCGGGGCGTGAGGGAAACACCGGGGCTTGGGGAAGAGAACGCCGGGGCGCCAGGAAGAAGAATGCCGGGGCGCAAAGGGAACGCCGGGGCACAAGGGAAACAGGAACATCTAAAACACCAGGGAACAAGAACGGAGGACGTACTAACACGCCGAGGAACCGAGAAAAGAGGGCGTCCTAACACGCCGGGGAACCACGAATCAGAGGGCGTCCTAACACGCCGGGAAACCGAGAATCAGAGGGCGCCCTAACACGCCGGGAAACCGAGAATCAGAGGGCGTCCTAACACGCCGGGAAACCGAGAATCAGAGGGCGTCCTAGCACGCTGGGGAACCGAGAATCAGAAGGCGTCCTAACACGCCGGGGAACACTAAATCTAAACGCCAGGAAAACAAGACCTAAACACCAGGGAACTAGAGGGTGAGCTAGGCAGCAACAGGCCAAGCGCGCCAGAGGGCACAGACAGCGACTAAAGCACCGGAGGGCTCTGGCGGCGACCTGCGTGCGCTGGGCAGCGACAGGTTGGCGCACCAGAGGGCTCAGCCGGCGACATAGGGGCGCCGGAGGGCTCTGGCGGCAACCTGCATGCGCAGGGCAGCGACAGTCTGGCGCACCAGAGGGCTCAGCCGGCGACATGGGTGCGCCGGAGGGCTCTGGCGGCGACCTGCATGCGCCTAAACAAGGGAACAACACAGATACACTAGGACAAGACAGAACAAAACAACTACTGAAGGGAACTAAACTAACCCAAACCGAGCAAAACATACAACGAAAACAGGAGAAGGGTGTAGGGACCTAGAAAGCGCAGGGACTTTTAAGAGCGCTGGACTCCATCCAACGCAGGACCCCATACAGCGCAGGAACCCAGACACCTAAATACTAAAGGGGGAAAAATAAAGACAAACAAAACTAAAATAAAGAAAAAACAAATACAGAACAAGACTAGAACTACAGGGCTAGGACAGAAACTACAAAGGCTAGACTGGAATTACAGGGGCTAGACTGAAACTACAGGGGCTAGACAGGGACTACAGGGTCAAGACAGGGACTACAGGGTCAAGACAGGGACTACAGGGTCAAGACAGGGACTACAGAGCTAACGAAACTACAGGGCTGAAACCGGATCTACAAACAAGACTGACAACTAGGAAAGGAACCAAACGCTAAAGCAAAACTATGAAACGAAACAGAACAGGGAGATGAGGGCAAGTACGACTAAACTAATGAAAAACTAGATAACTAGAGCTAGAAATCTGTACAGAAAGCAAACAAGAAGTCTAAAGTAAAAAAAAAACTGGAACTCAAAAACAAAACTCAGAAGACTAAGGCGAACCTAGAACACTAAATCAGGGCTATGGCTAAAACAAGAAGACAGAGAACAAAAACCCGAACTAGCTGACTAAGAAAACCAAAAACTAGACTACTAAAGAAAAACCCGAATGACTAGAATAAACCTGGGACACAAAAACCCGGACAAAAACAAAATAAAACACAATACTCAAAAGCAACATAAATCTAAAAAAAATCCTAAGTAAAGCAAAAACTAAGGTTGAGCCAAAACAAAGAACAGAAGGCGGAAATAATTCTTCTAAAACAATAAAAAATATACAAAAAGACTAGAAACTAAAGCAGATCTAGAACACAACACCAAAAAATAACTCCAAACAAAAACCAGAAGGCGCTGGGCAGCAAAGTCTGAATATGCTGGGCAGAAGCAAAAGTTAGCGCTGGGCAGCGACAGCGAGGAGCGCCGTCCTTAATGCTGAGCAGCGGGGAAGGCGGACCAGGAAAACAGAGTCAGAGGCGGGGCGTCGCAACTCTGCGACCCAGGCGAGACGAGACGGAAACGTGGCGTCGCAACTCAGCGACCCAGGCAAGATGAATCCAGAAGCGTGGCGTCGCAACTTTGCGACCCAGGCGAGACGAACCGGAGGCGAGGCAGATCCTACCAGCTTCTACACCAGGCTCTGTGCGTGCTCGGGTTCATCCCTTGGCCGGTCCATAATGTTATGATATATTTTTCTGGGATGAACCCGGACACAGCACGCACACACAGAGTCAGTTCTTATGAGTGAGTTTTATTGAATAGTTTGGAAGATGGAGGATGAGACCAGAGTCTTTCAACGGACGGAGGTGAAGGGTGTAGAAGCTGGCTGGCAGGAGGAGTGTGGAGAGACTGACCGGGAGGAACTCTGGAGCCGAGCACTGGAGAGCAGGACATCTGAGCCGAGCAGAGGCGAGCAGAGCATCGGAGCCGAGCAGAGGCGAGCAGAGCATCTGAGCCGAGCAGAGCATCAGAGCCGAGCAGAGGCGAGCAGAACGTCAGAGCCGAGCAGATCATCAGAGCCGAGCAGAGGCGAGCAGAGCATCTGAGCCGAGCAGAGCATCAGAGCCGAGCATCAGAGCCGAGCAGAGGCGAGCAGAACGTCAGAGCCGAGCAGATCATCAGAGGCGAGCAGAACGTCAGAGCCGAGCAGTGGCGAGCAGAGCATCAGAGCTGAGCAGAGGCGAGCAGAACCTCAGAGCCGAGTAGTGGAGCACAGGATGTCCGAGCCGAAGTAGAGGGCTGAACGTCCGAGCCGAGCGGTGGAGGTCTGAACGTCTGAGCCGAGCGGTGGAGGTCTGAGCGTCTGAGCCGAACGGTGGAGGTCTGAACGTCTGAGCTGAATACTGGAGGAAACAAAACTGTCGGAAAGTCTATGGGCTGACTGAAACAAGACCAGGTAAACGGAGTCTTCAGGCTGACGGGTACAAACGGAGCTGACAAGAAAAACTGGCAGGGACTGAGTGGGAGTGAACGCTATGGACCGGCGACGGGAACCGAAAGAGGTGAGTCTGATAAAGCAGTGGGAACAGGTGGAAGCAGTTGTGGGTTAATTGCAGCCTGCCAGGTGAAACTGATCAGGCTGCGCAGGAACAAGAGAGAGGGAGAGAGGCTCAGCATGCAGCCAATAAGCTGCATCCTGACACCAAGTATAAAAAAGTTTATGTAAAATACCGCCATCCATACATGAGGAAAGTACTTTACATGACCTCAAGGGCAAAACAGAAAGAAAATGAAAGAAACAAACACACCGCAAAGTAGATTTAACATTTTTAAAGCTTTTCTTTGACAAACAGCACAAAGATTTAAAAATGGGTCCGATTGGATCCGTGTTCCCGGTCTTGGTCAGCATTTTTGGATGAGCTGCAGTTGCTGGTGGTTTTTTCAGAGACCTGGGAAGACTGGTTGCTGCTCCGCCTCCTGAAGATAAAGGCATGCAGCAGCTTCTCTCCGTCATGTTTTGACAGGAAACCCTTGATTCTGGAAATGTTTTGAAGATGACAGTAAGTTGATTTATTAACACTTAATGTTTTTTTTTTTTTTTTTTTTTTCCAAATCTAGAGTCCAAAACTAAACCCAGGTTGCATAGTTTTAGCCCCACTGAGTCTAGCTGAGCACTGATCCTTTAAGCTAAACCTGGAAGGAGACCTAGGGCGCGGAGGTGCAAATCATCTTCTTTAAGCTTAATAAGTAACTATCCAGACACTTATTAAGCTTAAGTCCCTGAAAATAATATTTTCTAGCCAAACATAAGGAAGCAAATTGTGTTTTCTTCTAAATTTCTGACAATATTTCTCACTTGTAGCCGAAAACTATTTGATATGAAATCAAATAAAACTGTATTATACATCTTACTTGATGGAGTGAACAACCTGTTGTTTACTCCATCATTAAAAGTATTGCATTAAAACCAAATACACCATTTAAACCTATATACCACAACATAATGGGAAATATTGGGCATTGTGGAGAAGACGTTACAATACTGCAACCAGCCATCCGAAACAAGCCTTCTAATCAAAGGCAGAAAAACACAAAAATCTATATAACCAACTCTATATATAGTGTGATTCCTGATAAGGAAAAACTTGGTTACGATCTAATCAAACTGAATCAATTATAAATTAAAAGTTAAATTTTAACAATTTTTTTTCCAGTTGTATGGCCTTTAGTGCCAGCAAACATATCAAGTATTTTAAAATGCTTTCTTATCTAATTTAATTGTTTATTTTCTGAAGATCACCGTATTATTCAGACCATAAGGCGCACCATCAATTTTTGAGAAGATTTAGGGATTTTTAAGTGCGCCATAGTCTGAAAAATACAGTAAATGACATTTTTAATGACCGGACTTAGTTTTCAGACTATAAGGGGACTTAAAATCCTTGAATTGATGGTGCGCCTTATGGTCTGAATAATACGGTAATCCAGTCAAATCATAAATGAGTGTTTCCCCTACCATTGTCCAGGAGGCGCTTATATCCCTATTAGCATTGGGAGCATGCAGGCGATACGAGATAAATGTGTCCTTTTCTGTAGTAGTGTGTTACAAGAGACGGACAATTTGTTGATTTGTACATAGCGCCGCACGTGATTATTTGAACATACCGAGAACGTTTGCCAAATTATTACAAATGAGAGGATGTTCTCGTCTGTTTAAACTTGGTTCATAAACATTAGCGCTCAATATAGCACGTTCTCAACAAGAAAACGGCTCTGCGGTCATTTCCAGACGTCCTACAAAAATACCATTTGCTCCGATTGTCGCACGTCGCCACAAGTCTTTGTCCGCTAGAAACAAAAATCCACCTTCCTGACTCCATTACTGAAAATATATGGCCGCTTTATTTTTGGACAACGTAGTTTTGTCGCTAGTAAGACCACACGAATGCACATAAAACTAGGGTCCGAAATTAACACTCGCCAGACGCCAAATGCGAGAAAAAATTTCCGTTTGGTGAGTAAATTTTTGCACCAAAAAAGTCACACTTGCACATGTGACGTACGTTTGCTAACAGCTAACGTTTAACTCAGGCTAATTACGTAGCAGGAATACGTGGAGGTATTTAGCGAGGTTCTGAATAAATATTTTGGCCGGTAAAAAATATGCTTGGCCGGTTGATTCTTACGTCTACCGGCCAACTTGGCTGGTGAATCTGGAAGTTAATTTTGGACACTGCGTGAAACAGATCCCAAATGTAATTAAATAAAAGATAAAAGTTATGTTCAAAGTTATTCTAAACTCTGAGATTTTCACTTAAATCAAGATGTAGGAAGGAAGGAAGAAAGAAGGGCATCTTTGAAAATATAACATATAAAGATACATGATAGAGACAGAAGGGTGGAGAAATACAGAAGCTGGCTGCTCATATAAAGCTTTATTCTAGGATATTAATTGAAAGTTAAGTGGAAGGAAAATCTTTGCAACCACCACCAAAACTAAATGCAAGTCATTTAGCCCACACAGCACCAACCCACAAAAAAGATAAAATTCGTAGTAGAAAACACTAAATTATGAGAAATGATGATCCTTTTAAAACCAAAATAGCTCTGAATGACCTCCTGTTGGCAGACACAGAAAATTTCTGTTGTCACACGACTACATTTCCTTACAGCGGACTGGAGAAAATTACATCAACTGTAAATCTATCAAAGAAGTTACTAACCGCCCCCAAGGCAGATATAAAATACATGACGCACGGTTAGCGTGAAACACCCGGAGGCTGACCGCTCCCTTCGAGAACAAAAAAAAAAAAAAAAAAGGTCAGCTACAAAATTATGTAGACTGTTCTGTGACTAATGGTGCTCTAGCACAACTATCTGCACGGTATTAGAAAAGCATGCAGTCTACGCCTGGGTATCATCTAAGATGAACCGATTCGATACGATTCTCGATATGTAGCTCAGCTTGAGTTGATTTGACTCCAATATCGATATTTATTACTCTAAAATTAATGCCCAAAGTCATTCAATCAACAAAACCAGCCAAATACTATATTTATGTTCAATTTATTGAACACTGATATATTAACAGGAACATAAAACATTTGGTTCAAATCATTTAACGTATATCAGAAACCAAAAATGTGCCCAAACGTCTGATTTTAGGGACGAAGGCGCTTCTAAAATCCTGTCGGTCCGCAAATTTGTCTCACTTGCTCTTCCTCGCTGTGAGCAGTAATAACGCCCCCTAGGGGTTGGGAGGTAAATCGATATTGAAAGCCAGAATATCGATATTAAATCGTTATGAAAAACATAGATATTAATGTTTGTATCAATTTTTGTGCGCAGCCCTAATGCAGTCTTGATAATACTGGCAAACCTTCTGATGATTAGGGCTGCACAGTTGCCTTACAGCAAGATCGTGGGTTTGAATCCTGGTATAAAGTCCTTATGCATCAGGTTTGCAGGCTCTCCCCGGGCATTTGGTGTAAACAATGCTGTGATGACGACACCAGTTGTGGTGAATCATCTCTTTCTCGTTAACTTTGTGTGATCTTTAGTGTCTTGCATCAGCGTACAAACTGTGAGCTCAAAATGACGGCCTTCCAATCCTATCGAGGGAAGACGATGCATCCGTGGTACATTTGTGCAGCGCCAGTCAAAACCAACACCCTCAGAAAACATCCAACGATTTTAATAACCTACATTTTTTCCTCTTATTTTATTTTTATCCTGAACGCCATAGATGTCAATGCAAATGAAGCGAGCGGAACCCGAGTTAAATTTAACAGCGAACAGGCAGTTCTGCTTGCATTGTTTTCACCCTTTTCTGTGCAAAACGAGCCTAGACAGCGGCTCAGCACAACCTACGGATGCAACCTTACAACGCCTGCCCTGCCGCACGTTTAAAGCTACGCCGCGTCGGCAGAATTAGGCTTTTTCTTTACCACGAGTCCACATGCGACACAAGAACCTGTTGCGTTATAATGAGCCCAAGCGTTCCCGGACAGGATTTGTTCAGTTTGGGTTTGCGAGATTAAAAAGTTTGAGAGCCTTTGTTCCAGACTAATCAGCCAACCAGGGCTAATCTAATCACACGAATGATCTCACCGCGCTCAGCGGCAGGTCAGGAAAAACTCAGGATTTGTTTTATTTATTTATTTTTTTGTTCCTTTTATTGTTGTGACATTTACTTCTGTGGCTGATTGGGTCTAAAATGGGTGTCTGAGAGCTTACTAGGAAACGCTCTTAGCGCTGCGGAGCGGTCGGGCCGTTATGAAGGACACCTCTGAGGCTCAGGGGCTCCACCAGCTGACATATGGGCTGCGGGGTGAGCGGCCACGCATCTGCTTTGCATTTGGTCACGTTCCTGCTTGGACGAGGCGTCGAGCCGGCTTCGGCTTGCAGCAAAGCTCACAGTTACAGCCCGAAGAACAAGAGGAACACGGTTAATCGTTCCTCACAGAACGAGAGGGTTGCTGCTGCAGCACAGAACACAACTCTGGCAAAAGGCTGGCCGGCTTTGAGCCTGATGAAGTAATCGGCTCAAGGAGGAGGAGAGGGGACCTTTTGACCCCCCCCACACCCTCCACCCGAGGCGAGGTGGGGGTTGGATGCCCGCCTAAAAACTGCTGCCAACAGAACCAAAGATTTAAATTAAAACTAAGAGATAACACGCAACAATGACTGCGCCCCTTTAGCTTCTGCTCCATCGCAGGAACGTTAGGATCAGATGCTGCTGCTGTTCTAGCTTCAGTCCAGCATCACTGGCTGCACCGTCTGCTCAAAAGCAGCTTTTATTTCCTTTGTTTGGCAGTAGATTTCACTCATTCCTGTCAATAACGTATAGGGAAACGTTTTTTTCCCCCATTCCTGCAAGCAACATATCAAAAAAAAAAAAAAAACACCATACCTAAATTACCTACAGACAAATTATTCCCCCCCCAACTGGTAATTATTAATAATAATCTGGTAATTAATGTTTATAAGTCCCAATTTCCTAGAGGGCAGATTAGACTTTTTCTGGCCAACACTGAGACTGTCTTGCAGGTCTGCTATGCTCGTTTTGACACATTCTGATGTCTTTTAAAGAAAGATAACTCATAACAGAAAAATGTGCTGCATCTTTTTAGAACTGAAACAAGATTATCGTAAAATTATGAATCAAACAGAAAAAATAAGGGATAACAAGATCATCCCCGTTTATGCACCATAAAACACAAACTGAGGGAACATCCAACCACCAAAATATATCAACAGTATGCAAATTGTGATTATCTGACACTGATAGATGTAACATCCTACCCAATAAGGATAACGTACAAGATAACCTTTGTGATTGTGATATTGTACACACCGATATTGCAAATGAATAGAATATGATAAAGGTTAATAACTGACCTTTTATTTTTTGGAAAATAAAACGTAAGAATCCAAAATTTGTGGGAACAGAGTATGACGCAATGTCTTCAGATTATATACAAACCAAATTAACATTTTTTTTTAAATGATGCACACCCTTAATTGATATAAAAAAATACACATGTATGTATGGTTACGAAACAGTCTGCTTTTATTCAGACATGGAGGCAGGAAAGGACTAATGGGGCGGGGGGGTGAACAGGTAAGGGAATATCCCAGGTATTAAGTTAATTCAAGGGCTCCAGTTTTTAGACAAAAAAATGCAACAACCTTTACATTAGAAAACGTTTGACTGACCATTTATTCCCTGGGCAACAGAATAATAAAGATAGAACGAGTAGATTTTATAAAGATTCAGTTGTTAAACTAGGACATTTGTATTTGACTTTCCCTATAGCTCCCTAAAGCAAAACAAACACTTCAAAACCATGACCAATACATATCCATTTAAAGAACTACTTAGAAGACGTTTCAATATAGACGATAATACTTGGAGATTGTGTGAAAACGACATGGAAACAATCGACCACTTAAACCTCTTCTGTGCAGTTGTTAAAAACTCCTGGAAGGACTTGCAGGCCTGGTTGAGCATTCATCGCCCATTTCTCATACTAGAGATGACATAACATTTGGACTGTTACCAGAAAACAACTATGTGTCAATGTTATTTTAGATTTAGCTCAACACCTCCCCCCCCCCCTTCTGAGCAACATTTCTTATGACTAATACACCTATAATGCTTGCATTACAGGTGTATTCCACAGTTATGTTTTGTTTTATATTATTTTTTTATTCTATTTACAGCTGGAAATGTAAATCTGAGTCTCCTTTGTTATAATTGTATTTATTTTTGGTAATGTAAGACAAAAAATGAACAGGTAAGGGAGCGAATTGTCCCCAAAGCCGACCTGCAAACAAGATGTTTCCATCATAAGGAAGTTCGAATCCTTTGTTTTGGCCTTTAAATATGCTGTAGACCCCCTTGCTTGCTTACCCACCCATAGCTAGCCAGTGTCTCCATTGGTATACAACACAAGTCCAGTAAGGCAATTTCACTCCAGCTCTGCTTCTTATGGCGTTGCTGGTGCTTCCACCAGCCCGGCCAACAACGCAGGACAGGACACGGACACATGGAGCTCTGACAGCAAGTCTTCGCTCCCATCCTCCACAGTTTGGTCCCCTTTTAGCCTCATCTACCCAGGTGTTAGCATTCACGCACTAGCCGTTTGGCAACGCCGTAAGCTTGTATTTATTTACACAACGCGTAGTAAAAAAAAAAAAAAAAAAAAAAGCTCTCGTTATCCGTCCGCCATTGCGGCCCCATCGCTGCCAACGCCGACAAATGTCTCCGGTACGAATCTGACCTTAAACGCAACTCCTGCGATGGCACAAGGACAAGTAATGCCGAAGGAGACTCCTGGTATCCTGCTCAACGCAGGTGTGTACCTGCTAACTAGCTAGCCGGTGGAAATCTGATAAATCAGTGCCGATTTTTATTTTTATTTTTAACTAAACGCGCCTATACGCAATTATATCAATAAACCCAAAAAGGTAAAAAAGACAAAGCACTGATTATATATTTAAAAAAAAATCTGGCATAATTATAACATGCACAACTGTCAACTTTTGGGGAATATCGCTGTTAGCTTCGCAGATCCAGTTGGAGGCGGCGGGTAGCTAGCAGCTAGCTAGACGCATATCGTTTATTTCAGTAAAAAAAAAAAAAACACGAAGCTGAGCTGAAGCAAATTAACTCTTATAGGTATTATTTGCTTCAGCAGACCGGAGACAGGGTTAATATCGGCAGGCCTTGTGATGAATGGCGTAAATCCGCCGGTTTTTCAATGAGAGCTCGCGCCGCTCCGCTCACGTACGGAGGACTTTACCATAGAGTTAACCACGCTGCCCACAAACACCACCTGACTTCATCTAAAAACCGTCTCCCTGTCCGCCGCTGCCAGCTTTATCCCCCCTCCCCAATACACACACACACACAAAGCAGAGGCCCCAGCAGGGCCGCGGCCTCCCCTACGGGTCTCCTACCTCTGTGGGCTGGCTGATCTCGAACAGGTCGAGCCGGTTGGCGTTCCAGTGGTTGATGATGTCGGCCAGTTTCCTCCTCTCCTCCTCCCTGCTCCCCGACATTGTGGACAGCGTTTCGGAGCCTCAGTCCGCGTCCGTTCCGCTGGATAAAATGATAATTTAAAAATAAAAAATAAAACTTTCCGAAACGTTAGTCCACGGGAGACGAAATCAACCGTCCACGTCGACTCCTTTCAAGCGTTCTCCTCTTGTTACGGCCGGTACTCTGCGCGGTCCGTATCCCAGCTCACCGACCGACCTGCTGCCTCTTCTGCTTCTGCTTCGCTTTGCGTTGCGCCTCTGCGCGCTCCCGGGGACTCCGAGGACGCGCGCGTATTGTTAACCGTTTAACGTCCAGCAATTCCGATTCATGACGCCGCTTCCCGGGAAGTTTACGAGGGTTAACGGCCGGGCACGTGAGGTTCTAACCGGGATTACGTCATAGTGTGTTGATTAAAGCGATATTCCTCCCAAAGCGTCCATTTGTCTAATTATAGCGGGTTACGTCTGCTCGGCGTTAAATAAAATAAAAAAAAACATATTTGAACGTGTGGCTTTATTTAGCTTTATAAGGTTATAAAAATAAAAGACGTTCCGAATAAAAATGTGATTACATGAGATAAAAGAACGGTTGTGTTCAGGGGCGGTTGGAGCGAGAAGAGTGACAGCTTGCAGTGGCGTTGAAAAGAGATTTGGCATTGTAAAATGAAACATTAAAAAATGAAACATTGAAAAAATCACATGCAATGACATCGAAAAAAGTGATTTGGCATTTAAAAATTGGAAATTGAAAAGTAAAATATTAATGTTTGATTACAGGCTCACTTAGCATTCTTAAACAATTAAATATTGCCTTGTTTTATTGTTTCATTCTTATGAAATAACACTGGCCCCACTATGGTCCCCCTGGTAAATTTGGTCTAGAACCGCCACTGGTTGCATTTAAAGATACTTGATGCACTTTTCTGTCAAATCTATCAAACTCGCATAGTTCTTATATGACTCACTATGGAACCACGTGGTATGGTGAGCTTTCTGTTTGTTTTACTAATTTGCTGGTTTTAAAACATCAATGCTAAATCTACACTCAAAATTACAAGCTTCCACACGCAGGTCACTGACATCAAGTAAGGCACAAAAAACACAAGAGCGCCCCCTTATTAAAAAGTAGTTTGAAGTTAATTTTATTAAGCATATATAGTATAAGAGCAAGCTTAATTCTTAGTATTAAGTATACTTCACCATACTATCGTTAAGTATATTAAATATAGTTCATAAAAAGTGAAAGTACAATGCCTTATTTTAAGTAGGAAATAAGTATACTCATAGCACACTTGAATAAATAAATTTTAGCTAACGGTGTTTTTGAGTAAATCAGCTATAGTTATCTTTCTTTGCGTGTGTTTTGGTTTTTAATTAAATCCTATTGTTCTGTACGGGAAAACCATGTCACTATTTAAGCGGAACATACAGAAAACAGCTTTTACAAATTTTGCAAGTGGTGGATGTGGACAGGTACGGATGAGATGGGAGAATTTAGATAGAAATACTTGCAAATTCATATGATTTAAAATTCTGAAGACGGATGATAATTATCTTCGTAACCGACTGCTTCAGCAATGGCAGCATCCATTGTTGTTTACGGATCACTGAAGTCAGATTCTGGCTCAACATGTGCGGCTGAGCATCTGTCAGTCCAAATGCCAGTCGAATTATTCATTATCCAAGTCAAAAAAACGATGAAAAAGAGTCAAGATAAGACAGGATAAGAATTCCTTTATTGTCCCACAATGGGAAAATTCTGGTGTGACACTGGCAAAGAAACAGACAATTATTAGCAATGAAAATAAGAAAAAGAACCAACTAGTCTAGTCTAAAATGAGCTCTAAAGAAACACCACGAATAGAAAATAAAAGTAAATAACAGAGTAAATCTTGGTCTATTATTGTTGGTATGGCATATTCAGGTAAAAATAAGATGAAACATTCAATTTTATCTCCATAGCTTTTACTGATGCCAGCCAATCAGCTTAGTTTATGCGCCTGTTGTGATGTCATCAGTCCAAGCACACACACAGCAGATTCAGCAGGCAGGTTTTCTTAATGCGCTTTTTAAAAACGAAATCCTGTAGTGGAAATCTGACTAAAAATTACATGAACTTTTCATATAACTAGTAACTGAGCCAACAAAACTATTAATCATCGTCTTACAGCAGCAGAGAAGCACAACAAGTATTTTTTTTTCCTTTATTGTCGTCATATTGTATCCTCTCTATAATTAGTGCTAGCTTGCAGGTGCTAAATGCCACAAACAGCTGCCAGACCCCTCGGCCTCGGAGTAGGAAGTATTTTTTATGTACTCAAGCTTTACGTCCGTCTCAACAAGCTATAATATCTGTTGACAATGTGTGGAAAAAAGAGCAAAACATTGAAACTGAAGGCCCTGCATCTACACTTGCCTTAAAAAATAAAATAAAATACCCGCTTGTTTCATCTGAGTGTGTTTGTACTGTGACGGCGTGTTGCGTTCATGCAAACAGCAGCTCTTTATTAACACGCCGCTGTCGGTGTCTCTGAAAGGTCACCAAATATCAGGCAGATCCCTGTGAAATGTCAGAAACACAGAGCTGATCTATAAAAATAGCCGTGATACAGCAGAGAGGTTAGTCATGTGGGTCCTCCCACCTTCTTCCCAGACAGGGAGTAGAACAGCAGCAGCAGCAGCAGCTTCCTATAAATACATTAGTCACCGAGCCAGGAGAACGTGTGGGTGTTGATGGCATGATGGATGAGGCCCGCTGTTGACATCACGTACGAGTAATGAATGAGAACGACTGTCATCGAGACATCAGATAATGCTAAACGCCAAAAAATGAAATCAGGAAAACAATCTACTGGCATCGTAGCAGATGTCTCTTATCTTTTGCTGTTTGCTGGGTTCTTACAAACAAAACTGTGGGTGAATATCAGCGATAAGCGTTTTTATTTGTGCTCAAGTAGCTAATCTGCTTCTTATTGTGTCAATATGACATTTGCAGAGTACAACGGAGAGCAACGGTGCCGTTATCTTTGCCACGGCGCATTTGCAATCACTTTCTTGGTTTATGACCAGTGTGCGAAATACATGTCAATGTTTGGGGGGGGTCCCCATCTCCCGATTGTTGCGCAATACCGATCTAAATTTTCTCAATATGCAGTAGGCCTATGACATTACAATGTCAAAGTCAAAGTCAGCTTTAATGTCAGTTCTTCACTTTCACCAGACATACAAGGACTCGAGAGGATGTTTCTTATTCACCAACAGTGAAACAGATAAAGTGCACAGGCACAACAGATAAGATCAGTTCCTAATACTAAAATTGAAACATTTTTAGTATTAATTGTTGTCAACGTTACGTCTTTCTTCTGTTTTGCGCGCACATGGCTTATTTGCATACGCAAGCAGGATTGGCTGGTTCCACTTGGCAAAAAACAGAACATATTTGTGAAATTTTTTTTAAATTTTAAATACTGGACATGTTGAGCTTAAAAACATTTTAGTGAACATTAGTGACAAAAAATATTTCATTTTTAATTTTTTTGACAAAATTTAAGACCACCTTTAAATTTTGCTTTTGAGGCTTTCAGGGGGTCTCGTGGGTTAATCGGGGGGGGGGGGGGTCGAGCCCCCCCGGACCCTCCTGTATTTCGCACTCTGTTTATGACCATCTGAAGGTGTTTTTGCACAACACTCCTGCTTTGGTGACAAGGAGCCCAGAGTTTGATTTTTTTTTTTCAAACGTTGCTCCGCTGGTGTCTTTAACCAGGTGTTCTTCAGCTGTCACTGCAGAAGTTCTCAACACAGAGAGCTGGCTCCTTTCACTGTGAAGCTGTGGTTGCTTAGCCTCGTGAGACCATCCTGATCTTGCGAGCTTTCAAGGTTTCCCTCGCAGATCAGTCTGGCTACTCTCCGTTAAAGAAAATTTGGAGCCGTTCACCAAACGAACGTCCAATCAGCGTTGGCTTTGAGGCGGGTTGAGGTGTGACGCAACGAGAAGCGCGACAGTTCAGTCTAAAGAACATGGCGGCTTCAGCCGATGAAACTAGCGTTAGCGTGGCTATCGAGCAAGTTTTATCGGAATTACAGAGTATTTCTTCACTGAAAGAAGAGCAAAACACTGCTCTGGAGGCTTTTCTCAGAGGAAAAGATGTTTTTGCTCTTCTCCCGACTGGTTTCAGCAAGAGTTTGATCTATCAATTGGCTCCTCTTGTCGTGTTAGTACGTCATATGCTTCGTTGATCTGATTGGTTTATTTGGCCCGTCTATCACCAACATAGGCCAATCAGCTAACCAGTATTTTCGCCCCTTCCCAAAATTACTTCAACGGAAGGTTTCCAGATGGATATGCGGAGCAAATCCATCTGGCGGAGTCAGGTTAGTGGTTCCTTAACCAGAAAAAAAAAGAGGTGTAATGTTATTCTGGAGGTATTTAAGTGTCTTTTCCCTGACTGATGTTAGGATGAAGCAGGAGATGGACGAAGGTATTGCTTGAGAACAGCTGGGCTTAAAAGCACATCTGGTTGATGGATGGTCCTCTCCGCATATGGAGTGGTCCTCCTTTATAGACCATAATCAGAGGATTCTTGAACAAAACCAGCAATCCCAACCCCTTCCAAAAATCAGGCTAACTTCCATTTAGACTGGTTTTTGTTGTCCTTATAATAAAGAATGATTCCATATTTGATTTTACTTTCCAAAGTAGCTGATTTCTTCCTCTGCTGCTGTGGAGAAAACCGTCTCAGAAAACAAAGTGAGATCAGGAGCAGAAGTGAAAAACCGCAACAGGAAACCAATTTTACCAGATAGACTGGGCCACTTCCCGTATTTGTGATGTTATCCCAGCCACTTTTAAACAGACACACCCGATCACAAATGTGACACAGAGGCTGCGGTGACTGTTTAGAGCGCACACCTAAACTGGTTTCTCGCTCACTTGACGGTATCTGGTGGGACGACTTCGTCTGTCAAGGTCTGATTTATTCCAGGAGATTGACTGTTTTGATCTCGCTCTGTTTTATCATTTCACACGAGCGGAGATAAGCAGCGCACCCCGCTCTGCTTTCATCCTCTAATCCTCCCAAACAGTTATCAATTATTGTGTCTCTGACTGTGAACATAATGACCCTCTGCTATCTGTTGTAATGTAAATAGTGATTTTCTCACATTATAATCACCGTTGTAAACTTAAAACAAGTTCCACGACAACTCTTTTAAAAGATTAAACACAAAACAGAGCAACTGAGGAGGGCACACAACTGATAATCGTTTTAAGATGTTCAGAATAAATAGATAATTAGCAAGTGTTTATATACTATATGGGAAAAATATTACAAAGCGGAAGTCAAGAAAAACAAAGAAGTGACCTGAGTCAGAACTTTTTGTTTGGGTGAACAACTTTTTAGATCTGCAATCTAACAAAAAAAGTTGCTTACTTCAACATCTGATAAATTCACACAGTGGATTTAAACCAGGCATTTAAACACAAGAATTTGGTAATTTGTTTGTGGGTGTTAATTACACTATTCAAACTTCTTTAGAGATTTATATTTACACAATTTTACAGTGTTTTTATTGTTTAAATCACTTCCCATTTCAGCTTTAACATTGAAAACACACTTCTCATCATCACTAAGCTACATTTCTCTTCTATTTTCTCATGTGGCAACAAGAAATCTTTCAAGATTAAGAACAAAATTAATGTTTTGGTTAACCATAACTTATGAAGATGTTTAAATCTAAAAAGAAAAATTAAGAAGTGTTTACATCTTCCTACTTCGTGTGTTTTATGGGTCTTCTGGGATAAATGTGGCATTTTTAGTGAATTATATTAGGTAGAAAGTTGAGAATATAAAATTCAGGGAATTAGAATAGTGGTTTTAAAAATGCTTGTCTAATTTAACAGTTAGTGGATAAATGTCTGCAAAGGCCGACGGATGAATAGTTTTAAAGCCTTCTTCTTCTCAAGATATTTTGTGGTCATTTCTGAAATATAAACACAAATGAATGCCTGGTTTACACATTTCAAATGTTTCCAGCTCTCCTGGGTTCGATCCCCAACGTTGAGGCCTTTGCAGCAAGTCTTCCCTCCTTCTCTCTCTGTCTGGTGACTCTAAATAAAGGTCCCTAGTGCCTGAAAAATCTAAAACAAACAAAGCACGAGGCGACAGGCTGAAGAAAAGTCCAAAAGCAAAACAAACAAAACCCAAATCATAACAATCTGTGCTAGTTACGTGGTAATTGAATGTAAAATAATTTGTAGAAGCACTATCCTTCCCGGACTTGACCCCAAATGACTCCCTCTCACTTTGGGTCCTGTGAATGTTGCTCAGACGTTTTGGTTATATCCATCTTGGTCCATGGTTTGGGAATTTGTCTTTAAGGCCATATCGGCCATTGTGTTCACCCATTCATTGTCTTCTTTGGGGTTCTCCCTCAGAGTCTTTCACTTCCAGCTTGCGTTGCTAATTTTGTGGTATTTCTGACACTTTTGCTAAGCGTAATATTGTGGTTACGTAAAAGAGCCGCATCCCCACCCACCTCAGATGGATGAGGGAAGTTCTCTTATTCATGAGGTTAGAGAAAAATCTGGTCCTTTTTGCTTGACTCTGGGGAAAGGTTCTCCAACCTGGCAACCGCTTCTGTAGCATTTCTTCTTTAAACCTTGGTGGAATGCTTGCTGTTCTGGAATATAGACTCTGTCCTATTATTTGTTATGTTTTAAGGTACACAGTCAGTGTAATTTTTTTTAACTCTTATGGTATTTTAAGTCATTATTTTTATTCTTTATTTCATTTTAATGGGTGTGTATCTTGTTCAGTGATTTTGATACCATAGTACGCTGGTGAAGATTCTCAGTCATCCAGGTCATGGTCATTCCAAAAAAAGTTAAGCAACTGGACTTGTTTTCTGTAGCTGA
The DNA here is from genome assembly GCF_011125445.2 of Fundulus heteroclitus. Lineage (NCBI taxonomy): Eukaryota > Metazoa > Chordata > Actinopteri > Cyprinodontiformes > Fundulidae > Fundulus > Fundulus heteroclitus. The sequence goes on from NC_046375.1 coordinate 1,498,625, forward strand.
AGACGTTTCACTTCCTCTCCAGGAAGCTTTCTCAATTCAAAAAGTCTGGAGTAATGTTGAGTACCATATATACCATAGTATATATCAATACACTGCAAAAAGGGAACTAAAAGTAAGTACAAATTTCTTGAAATTAGTGTATTTTTCTGTTATTTGAGGAGCTACATAAGATTATTTGCCAATGGAATGAGTATTTTTACCCCTAAAATAAGATAATCAGACATCCTGCACTTGAAAAAAGATGATGGAGATGAATTGTTCTTATTTTAGGTGCGTAAATCTCATTCCATTGGCAAATAGTCTGATTTACCTGCTCTAATCAAGGAAAAATACACTAATTTTAAGATAATTTCACTCCATTCTAGTACCCTTTTTGCAGTGTGGTTTATGAAAATATGTTCTGTTAAATATAAAACTATCGTTTTGTTATAAAACTATTGAATATATATAGAACTTGTATTTATCCATCCATCCATTTTCTGACTTGCTTAATTCCTCATGGGGTCGCGAGGGTTGCTGGTGCCTATCTCTAAAACTTGTATTTAAAAAAAGTTAAAGACTAAAATCTATTTTTATCTCAAAGATGATGTATTTATAGTTTAATAGTAACATGCTTGGATTTTCTTATCGTTGATTAGTACGCCAGTCAGCACTGTACGTTTTAAACAGTTCAACAATGTGAGGTTTTTTGTAAATATGGTACACTTAAAAAAAAAAGAGGTCAGCTCTGAGGAGGACTTTCAGAACCTCCCTTGAACCTGTGTTTTCTCTCAGGAGAGCTGGATCCCCTTCAAAGTATCCCAGACATGTGACCAGTCAGGCAGCTCAGGAATGCACCTCTCTCGGCGCGGCAGTATGATTCAATTTGTTATCTATCAACACACCTTTCTGTTTTTCCTGTCCTGCTCTCACCATCTGTGGCTCATATTCCAAGAGAAACACGGATTTCTCCCACACAGCTCAACAGGAAACATCTGCTGTACTGTGAAATGTGGCCGCACAGGATATGTGCAGAGCTGGAGGGGAGATTGCACGAATTCAAAGGTGTGAACAAATATATTCTGAAGAAAATTTACCCTCAATATTACAACTGTGCTTCATTTGAAGACATTTCAAAGTTAAAACAGCATTTGATACAAAGCTACGTTGTCTACTAACTTGTAAGATCATGTTCTGCGTTATTTGCACTTCAGAATTTCCACTAACGACACATTTATCTAAGCCCCTCTTCTTTGTTCTGATTTTTTTGCAGATGCTCCTGTAAAGTGACATTTCTGACAGCCCTATTATCAGATTTAGAAACTTGACTTTAACTTTGAAGGACATGGGAGATTACGGTTTGCCATGTTGAGGTTTTAGCAAAAAAAAAACAAAAAAAAAACTCCAAGGAAGAAATTATCGAAACACAGAGTCAAAGATAGAGAACAGTTGTGCAAACAGGTGGATAAGCTTGAAGGAAATGCCTTAGAGGCTTAGTGGATTAAATCAATAAAACTGATTATATTGGATGCAGTGATTAAGACGGCAGGTAAATTCCTATCATGTAGCAAAAGAGTACTTTACCTAAGGGTGTTTTCATTATTTACGCTGTAAAGACTGAAACAGTGCATGGATTTAATTTCATCTGTGCTTGACAAGTTGGTAAAATTACATAAAAAGATTTATCCAAAAGCTCTGTGGGATATTATCTTTTAACGTATGGAAACTTTGATAAAAAAATCATAATTGTGACATGATAGGGATGAGTAAAACACGGGAAGATTCAACAAAGCTAACTTCTACTCAGGTAATTTGCTTTTACCCCAGTCTGTACTGTTATTATGAATTAATGTCAATGAGATTTCAGAAATATAAATTAGTATGAACCTGCTTTGGAAACTCTTAACAATGCTCCGCCCTTTAAGGTTCATGGTAAAAATTCTCCCTAAGTAATTTCAATAAAGTTACAATCTTAAGGTTCAGGGTAACACCAAAAGTCTATGTCTGCTCTGCTAATCAGTTTCCTGTAATGTATTGTTATTGTTATAGAAAGCGTCAAACCAAGTTCATAAATATCTCCTAAACTCCAGCCTGGCGGTTCAGGGAAATCCCAAAAACTAAACTTTGTTTTTTTACCCTGGTACTTGTTACTGTGGAGAATAGTGTCCAATGAGATTTTACAAATATTAGCATAAACATGCTTAGCACCGAGGTTCAGGGTCATGCAAATTGTCCGTTTCTATCCAGGTAATTTCTTTTTACTCTGGTACATGCCATGTTATTTTCATATGTCCATGAAACTATAGAAACATCATTACAACAGGAATACCAACATGCTCTGAAAAGCTCCACGCTTAAGGTCCATGATAATCCAAAAAGTGTCAGCTCCCTGCCTTTGCTTTTATTCTGGGTTAAAGTTTTACCTTTCCTTACCTTTTGGAAAAGGTTCCTACATTGAAAATCCCTTTTTCTTGTCTGTGGTCTTTTTTAATTTACAGGGATTATGCATGCATACATATAAATTTAAACAAAATGCACTTCTTGTCATTATTTTTGATCACTTTGAGCACATTGTGTTGATTTTGGTTTCATTCTTGCCAATCTAATGCATGAAGACCATGAGGAAAATCCTTAACATTTACATTAGTAACGGTTGTGAAGAAATGCTGTGCAACAAACATCATGGATATGGGGAGTACAGTTAAATAGTAGTAATTATATCAAAAACCCTTGTGTTTCATGAATTTTGCTTAATATTATTTATCTGATTTAGAAAAAAACAAAACTCTAAGCCTTGAGTCAAACCAAAAACAGATTAACACATATGCATTATATCCTATAGAAAAACCCTTTGGATTGTTCTTCTAGTTTATTTTATACAGACAAAAATAAAAGCCATAAGCTGTCATCTAATATGACAGAGAATCATATGCTTCACGTCCCTCCTGGACCTTTTCTGGCTCTCCTACTGGATGCATTATACAGGAGCTGCCGAGATAAAGGTTTTGCATCATCTGCTGATCTGTCCTGTTGGCTGCACATCTATTAATAAGTAGAAATCCACTACACACCCCCACATAGCTGATGCAGACTCCCTTTCATGTTTTACTGACACTCAGGCAGAAAATTCATCCGCTCTCTTACTCTGAGCACTTTTGAATTTCCTCAAATTATCTGACCAAAGTTAGCTGATGTTGTCACAACTCGAGAATCAGCTGAGGGCTTCAGTTTTTAGCGAATTTAAAACCTCAATTTCTGCAAAAACATAAAAGTGTAATCTATAGCCTGATCCAAAAAAAAAGGTTAAAAAAAATAAGAGTGGGTATTGTATTGCATTCGCCTGATAAAGTGAAAGAAAGAAATCGTGCTTAAGGCATAATGAAGTGGCTAACAGTTAATGGAAGACAAAGCAGAGATGTTTGGTCATAAAATAGTGGTTAAAGTGGAAAAATATTGTTTTTATAAATAGCAAAAGGGATTTTAAAGGAATTATGGTAGGGCGTTTCCATAGAGCACTGCCAGGAAAATAATAAGGGGGCTATCCACGGTCCTTTCCCCTTGAGGTGACCAAGTTTAAGAATACACAGCAGGTGGCCTCTGATGCTGTTTTAAATATTTCCTCTTCCTGTTCTCTTTCCTACTTTAAAGGTTTGTGAGGCTTTTAAAGTACATTTTAAAGTTTATCTTTAAAATAAATTTAAATTATCCAGAATACCTCCATCGGAGTGAAGTTAATCATGACACTGCACTTTTAGCAGGTGCCAAACAGGATATCCAATGATATTTTATGCGCCCCTAAGGTGCTCTTCTGCACCGTCGCCATATTTTATACATTCTTAGGACAATTCTATATTAGCTCATAGTCTCAGGGTGTGGGCCTTGGCCTGGCATGGCTCCTTAAGACTCCCATCAAGATCCAGCGATGTGCTACACGTTAAGTGGGTTCAACAACCTAGTCCTGACCTGCAGAAGTTCCTAAACAATAAAGGAGATTTCCGTGCCTCCATCATCAGTTTCAGTCTGGCTTTCAGGAAGGAAACACAATCCCATTTTTTTCGCATGCTTCTTGGCAGCCTGTAAGGGACACAGGTCAGTGGATTTTCTGTGCAAAGCATGCCACACCTCTGAGCAAGCTAGCTTTCCATCCTATAAGAGGAAATCACGACAATTCAATTCAATTCAATTTTATTTGTATAGCGCCAATTCATGATGCATGATTATCTCAAGGCTGTTTCCAAAGTCAGACTCCATCAAATCCTCCAGGTTGGTGAGAAAGTTTCCTCTCTAAGGAAAGCCAGCAGGTTGCATCAAGTCTCTCCAAGCAGCATTCACTCCTCCTGAAAGAGCGTAGAGCCACAGTGGACAGTCGTCTGCATTGTTGATGGCTTTGCAGCAATCCCTCATACTGAGCATGCATGATGCGACAGTGGAGAGGAAAACTCCCCTTTAACAGGGAGGAGAACCTCCAGCAGAACCAGAACCAGGCTCAGTGTGAACGCTCATCTGCCTCCACCCACTGGGGCTTAGAGAAGACAGAGCAGAGACACAGAAAGCACAGAAGCTCACATTGACCCAGGAGTACTTTCTATGTTAGATGGTAATAGAGGATGATCTGCCTCCCCTGGATGATGTCAATGCTAACAGAACGCCAGACCAGGTGTACCTTCTATGAAGAAAAACATGACAGAACAAAAAGTTAAAAGCTGAAATGACAAGAAACAATGCAGATTGGTGAACAGTAGAAGAACTCAGCAGAGTGAGAGAAATAGACCCTGATGTCCTCCAGCAGCCTAAGCCTATAGCAGCATAACTACAGAGATAGCTCAGGGTAACATAAGCCACTCTAACTAGAAGCTTTGTCAAAAATGAAAGTTTTAAGCCTAGTTTTAAAAGTAGACAGAAAACAAAATAATAAATCTGTATTTGTGCATGGAAAATATCGTTGTGCTCTAATGCATGAGGTTAGTTTGTAAGATTGTAAAAACGAACTCTATGCACTCAGAAGCATAAATGGAAGTGGCTTTAATTCACAAATCAAGTGAACGAGACCTCCAGTGACACGATCTAAACCACAACCACAACGACCCCACAAAGGCCACATTCTGCCAGATTCCTGAAATTGGCACTTTAGAACGGTGTGTTTATTTTATCTCACAACAACAAGAGTTGAGAACATCTCGAATTTACCTGCATGTTGGACCCCCCCACCACCTCCCAATCGAAATTATTTATTATTGTGGCATTTATTCAATACAAATAAAAATGAAAAGCTAAAACCAAGGTGTTTGCCTCAATTTTAAACATTTAAACATTAAAGGAACAGTGTTTACTTGAATATGAATTCATTCATAAACAAAATATTTATGCAAAACTGTAGTTTAATGTGACACTAACCATAAGATTTGCATAAAAACCTGGTGACTCTGGGGGAGTATCCTCCTGCAACTTTCAAAAGCTGCTTAGTGACAGCGATAGACATTTTAAGTGATTTATTTTGACTTGGCACTCAGGGCAGCATTAATCATGTATGAAGGAGGTCTCTTAACTGTGACCTCTGATTTGAGCACAGATATGCAGCTAAACACAAGGAATTAACCCGTTTAATTTCCACACATACGTACGTCTGCTGGCAAAAACACGTATAAGTTAAATCATTTGGCACTTTGTTACCAGCACCCTGCCACAAAAGCAATTTGCTCCTGTGTCTTTGGCTGAATATATAAAAACAAAAACACAGGTTTGCTGACAGAAATTAAAATTTTAGTGGGAGTAAAGTGATTTACTTTCCTTTGAAGTTTTCCGCTGAAGGATGATCTCTATTTTTCTTAAGGATGTGACCAAAGCTGTTCATTGCACTGCAAAAACGGAAACTAAAAATAAGTAAAATCATCTTGAAATTAGTGGATTTGTCCTTGATTTGAGCACATAAATAGGATGATCTGCCAATGGAATGAGTATTTTGACCTCCAAAATAAGATAATTAGATATATTGCACTGTAAATGAGATGATGGAGATGAATTGTTCCTATTTTAAGTATAAAAATCTCATTCCATTGGCAAATCACCTTATTTACCTGCTCAAATTAAGGACAAATACACTAATTTCAAGAAGATTTGACTTATTTCCAGTTTTGTTTTTGCAGTGTGGTATTTCAGGTTTGACTCTTTTGTCCCAAACTTGTCCATTTTCCTCATATTTTAGGTTGTTATGCAATCATGGCCTGACTGGACTACATTATTAAAGAAGCTTTGAGGATCTTTGATCAAGATCGCCTGAAAAGATTTTTTTTTTAAATACAACTTTTCTAGAACAAAACGAAAAACAAAACCTGGTTTCATGGAAGGCAATCAAAGACTTTTGAGCTTTTTTTAAACTCTTACACAGTAAAAACCGATATATATATTTAACTGACGTAATTTTTGTCTAATTCTTTGTCTTTATGTGGAAAACACAGAGCAAAATATGACCATCAACATGTCCCAATGTTAAAATGGGAGCCTCTCGGTTTCACTGCACTTATCTTCAATCCACCGAGACTTTCCGCAGCAATCCCCATGTCGACGAAGAGCGCCGAGAAAACGAGAAATTATGGCGGCTGGACAGGAACATTTTTAGAAGTGAGAGTGGAGCGGAGGGTGACAAACCCACAGGGAAGAGCTGCGTTTTACAGATGTTCTGGGAGCTCATGTTGGGCTCGGGGGGGTCATTCACGCACATCTGGAAAAGACGTCATCGGCTGCGGTGACAAGTATGGAGAATTCCCGTCTGACTGTGGTCGCCTAAAACAGCTGGAGGGCTCTTTGGAGTCGATGCGTGTCAAAGCTGAAATAACCTGGTTAGAGAAATCTGAATCCTGCAAACAGAAAAGAAAAAAAAAAAGGGTAATTTTGGTTTTGTACCTAAAAGCAACATGATTAAGACGAGGAGAAAAAAATATACAAAAACGTTTTACAATAGAGAATCTTTATTGTCGTTATGTGTTTTCTGATGTGGCAGACTCCGGCTCAGAATGCATGTAAAAACAAATACTAACGCAAACACAGCAAGAGGTTTCCTTTCTTACTTTCAGGGAGTTTTTTTTTTTTTTTTTTAAGCGTGCATTTAGTCCGCAGCAGCTCATGGACTCGTTTTCATGAGTCAAAAAGTCCGACAGTAATCTACAATACTGAGCAATAAATCTAGTTGCAGAATTGTGCAATTTGCATGGATGTCTAAACAAACAGTCCTTGAGAGACTGAAGAGTGCAAAGATACATTTTTATCAGTTAAATTGCAAAATTAGAGACTTTTTTTACATTTAAAAAAAAAGGGCCGATGTTTAATTTCCCTTCCATTCATCCAATCCAATCCACTTTATTTATATAGCACATTTAACAACAGACAAAGTTTCCAATGTGCTGCACATAACAAAAGAAAACAAACAAAAAAATAATCCAATTAAAAAAAAAAAAATAAAAAAAAAAATTAAAGGACACAGAGGACCACACAACTAAGCGGTGTTAAAAGCCAAAGAGTAAAAGTGGGTCTTAAGACGAGACTTATAACACTCCACCGTAGAGGCAGTCTGTACATGGAGGGGCAAAGCATGGCCAACTACAAAAAAGGCTCTGTCCCCTCTGGTTTTTAGCCTCGTCTTAGGCACTATTAACTGAAGATGGCCCTCAGACCTCAGAGCACGTGCCGGAGAATAAATCTGGAGGAGGTCAGTGATATATTTAGGAGCCATCCCATTCAAGGCTCTAAACACAAACAATAAAATCTTAAAATCAATTCTAAAACGAACAGGGAGCCAGTGCAAAGATGCAAGAATTGGTGTAATATGTTGATATTTTCTGGTCCCCGTTAAAAGACGAGCCGCTGCACTTTGGACTAACTGCAGACAGGAGAGAGCTCGTTGGCTAATGCCTGAATAAAGTGCTAGAAATAAAACAGTGTAAAACCTGCTCGAAGATTTTAAAAGATAAAAGCGGTTTTACCTTCGATAAAAGACGAAGATGATAAAAACACGATTTTAAAACGCTATTTATCTGTTCGTTCAGTTTAAAATCGCTGTCTATGGTGACACCAAGGCTGGTTACTTTGGAATGCACAAAATGCTTGAAAGGTCCTAAGTCGGTGATGGCACTTCCAAACACCATCACCTTTGTCTTGCTCTCATTAAGCTTCAGAAAATTTTTGGACAGCCAAGCCTTGACATCACCCAGACAGTCAAGAAGGGGTGTCAGGGGGCAGTGGCTGTTTTTAGCAATTGGCAAATAAAGTTGACAATCATCAGCATAGAAATGGTACGCTATACCATGTTTGGTAAAAATCTCTTTGAGAGGAAGGAGGTATAGTGCAAACAATAAAGGTCCCAGGATAGAACCCTGAGGGACTCCACAATAAAGGGGGGCAAACGATGACGTGCAGTCCCCCAGCCTGACAAAGAAAGACCTCTCTGACAGGTAGGACCTAAACCACTGCAGAGCAGTCCCCCTGACACCCACCCAGTCCCTCAGTCGGTCCAAAAGAACTGTGAGGTCAACTGTGTCAAAAGCAGCAGTAAGATCTAAAAGCACTAAAATAGCTCAACTACCAGAATCAGTTAATAAAAACAAGTCATTAAAATCCTTTAACAGTGCTGATTCAGTACTGTGAAATTTTTTGTACCCTGACTGAAAAGGATCTAAAATGCCAGCTTACAAGGTGTTTTTTGTTTTTTTGCATGTCAATCATAGGTGGTTAGGAGAATGACATCTCTCACAAACAAACTAGCTTAGCTACCCAGGATCCATGGACTCAGACACCCTCCAACAGAATCTCACCCAGCCTCTCCCCGTCAGTGGATCACCAGCTTCCAGACTGACCGCACCATAGGGGAGCATCTTCTCGCACTCAAAAATGTGTTCTCTCCCCACTCCTCTTCTTCCTGTGTACACAAATGGCCGCACCTCAGCGGACCCGCCTGTGAATCTGATCCAGGAAGCTGATGAGTCTGAATTTGGATAAACTGGTTCACTGGTGTTGTCAGAATCACCTGGAGGTCTTAACATGACTAAAATCATTGAGATGATGGTGGACTATTGGAGAAGTACCGGAGGACACAAACTGTTTCGACTCTTACCTTCAGGTCAGTGATGCAGAGCGCTATTTGCTAAAACACAATGAAAACCTTACAGCAAGAGGAGTCAGCTACTCTGCTGTGAAACAAAATAAGCATATTTGCACTATCTCAACCGCCCTTTTTTGTCTTCTTTACGTATTACAAAAAAGGCAAATCAAAAATAAAAAGGCACACACTGCTGTTTATATATATTTAGACCTAATGTTGGTACGCTGTGAGTGCTGTAACCAAAGTCCTTGTGTGAGACCACAGTCATGGCCAATAAAGGTGATTCTGAAATGGTACGTCTTGTGGTTTAACCATCTGCCAACAGGCCAAAAACTCAACCTGAGCCTTAAGCCCAACAGTGGTCGCACTTCATTTCAGTCAGTTTGCAAAGGGAGGCTAAAAGAAAAACACCTCAGGCTTGATGGTTTAAATCAACCGGCTCTCAGTCTGGAGGAAAGTACTCTGCATCCCTCCTGCACCTCCTGTATAGACAAACACCGGCTTATATGATACAAAATATTCCACTTTAACTGATAAATTTAAATAAACATGCAAAAGCGGAAGATAAAAGACGACTCTCCTAATAGCTGTAAAACTGCTAACATCTACCTGCTGCAGCGGGCGTCCATCCACCTGGAGACCACCGGGAGCGCTGTGAGAGTCATGTTCTTTGACTTCTCCAGCGCCTTTAACACCATCAGACCGGTGCTGCTGAGGGAGAAACTCATAACACTGACGCCCTGTATAAGAAGGGCCAGAGCCGGATCCACCTCCTCAGGAGGCTGAGGTCCTTTGGAGTGAGCATACCTCTGCTTAAGACCTTTTATGACTCTGTGGTGGCCTCAGCCCTCCTCTACGCTGTCGTCTGCTGGGCTCCTGGCAGCACAGAGAGGGACAGAAAGAGAATGAATAAGCTGGTGAGGAAGGCCACTTCTGTCCTGGGCTGCCCTCTGGACTCTGTGTAGGAAGTAACGGAGAGGAGGGTGTTGTCCAAGTTCACATCCATCATGGACTCCTTTAGTGACAGACTTAGACATCCTGTTTGTAGAAAGGAGCGCTACCGCAGGTCATTCATCCCTGCTGCCATCAGACTTCACTATGCTGCACTATAACTGTAATAACTTGTGTAATAACTAATGTGCAATTACTATTTAATAACTAATGTGCAATTACTATTTAATACCTTGTGCGATAACCTGTGCAACAATTGTGTTAAATGAAAGACTTCAGCAACCTCACTGTTGTTCTTTACCTGGTACTTTAGTGTAAAACGTCAAATCCATATGTATATAAGTCACCTTGAATGTACATAAGTCATCTTAAATCTCTGCTTTATTTCCTTTTTTCAATCCACTGTATATATGTGGACGCACTGTATATAGCTCATGCACCTTTTGTTCTTTTGGCACCTTCATTTGATTATTGAGCCGATGTGACAAGTGAATTTCTCCACTGTGAGATCAATAAAGTCTATCTTATCTTATCTTATCTTATTTTAACATGGCTGCTTGTGGAAGAAGTTTAATTGAACTACTTCCGTGGTTGATTAACATGAAGACATTTTGTTGCAGTGGACAGGATTTCTGGAGATGAGCGACAATCAGAGCAAGTTGTACTTTTGTCAGAAATCTGGAATCGACCATAGAGCCGTTTGCTTGTTTTAGAATGATTTCCCACTTTTAACATATCATATTTATCCCAAATTACTCAACTGAAAAACAATTAAGTTTATGATGAAATGTAAAAAAAAAAAAATTTAAAAAAGAACTGCATGAGTATGGTTTTAAAAGTGTGCAAAATAATTTGCTGCAGCAAATTGTTGTTTTCATCCTTATAATCACTAAACAAACTTTTTGGGTTTTTCAGGATCTTTATAACATTAAATGTAGAAAAAGTTAGGAAAAAAAAAATTAGCGTCTGATTTTTTTCATGTGACTGACCTTTATAATTTGGTCACTGGTTTCTTTAAAGTAAAACTTACATTTGTTAATTTTTATCTAGTCCCTCCAGCCTCCTCAGCTCTTCATTTGCATCCGCCTATACGTCAAACAGAACGCTCCCTCTGAGAACATCCAGCACTTATTTTCCCTACAGTTCTCTGAACACGATGACGAACCTCCACACTGATAATCTCTCCGACTCTTTTTCCTTCTTGTCTGCCTTTTAGAAACACAGAAAAGCGCTCCTGGTCCCCTGCCATAGCTACAATAAAAGGAAGCACTTAAGCTGCCTACGTTTCCCACAGTCCTCAGCTGCATGCAGCCTGAGAGGCTTGTAATTTGCCTGTCTAATTAGCAGGGTATTTAAAGCGGCATCAGTGTGTGTGAGAGTGTGCGGTGGGGGTGGACACCAGCACTTACACAGTACACGCTCATCACAAAACGCCTTTGGCTTCACACACACACACACACACACACACACACACACACACACACAAACACACACACACACACACACACACACACACACACACACACTGCGTGTCTCGCAGCAGCTACAATAAAGCTGTCAGAGAGTGTAGCGGCTCTGAGACGAGAGAAGAAAAAGAAAGGATTCAGAGATAAATGGAGAGCAGACAAAGGGAGAGCTGAATTATTCATGCAATTTTTTTTTTCTTCCTCTTTTGGAGCTTTCTCTGTCATCTTATCTCCTCTCTTACGGGATATCTCCACCTCACAGCAAGGAGAGGATGTTCTTGAACTTTTTTTTTTAAACACAAAACTTTGATAACAGCAAACAAAGTCATTATCACATATTTTCCATCATATCCATCGTGCTTTTCTTTCACTGAACCTGACATGAGAGACAGTAAGCATGAGTCATATTGGGCTGGTGGCGTGAGAGGCAGAGCCTTTAGCTATCAGGCTCCTCTTCTGTGGAACCAGGTCCGGGTTTTTGTCTGTGAAGCAGACTCTGTGTCTGATTTTAAGACTTCCTTTTTAGATTCACTCTCAGCGCTCAGTTTCAGGATTGAATGAAAGAACCCCGCTGTGCTTTTTCTTAAGAGCAGACACTGGATAGTTCATGGAGAAGTGGCAAAAGGACTAGTTATTTGGCACGACAGTGGTGTTAAATCATTAAATTGAACTGAATAAGCAATAAAAACTTTAAATTCAAATCAATTTTATTTATATAGCGCCAATTCATGACACGTGTCATCTCAAGGCACTTTCCGAAGTCAAATTCAGTCAGATTATACAGATTGAATCAAAACTCAACTTGAGATGTTTTGTCATAATTGTACGATAAAATCCCATTTTCTAAACTTTTGATTATAATATTTTTGCTGTTACACTCTTAGAAATTGTCTTAGGCAACACTTGAATGTTACTGTATACCAGACGTGCCCAATGCAATTATATATATATATATATATATATATATATATATATATATATATATATATATATATATATATAGTGCCAATTCACAACACACGTCATCTCAAGGCTCTTTACAAAGTCAAATTCCATCAGATCCTCCAGGTTGGTGAGAAAGTTTCCTCTCTAAGGAAACCCAGCAGGTTGCATCAAGTCTCTCCAAGCAGCATTCACTCCTCCTGAAAGAGCGTAGAGCCACAGTGGACAGTCGTCTGCATTGTTGATGGCTTTGCAGCAATCCCTCATACTGAGCATGCATGAAGCGACAGTGGAGAGGAAAACAACCCTTTAACAGGGAGGAGAACCTCCAGCAGAACCAGAACCAGGCTCAGTGTGAACGCTCATCTGCCTCCACCCACTGGGGCTTAGAGAAGACAGAGCAGAGACACAGAAAGCACAGAAGCTCACATTGACCCAGGAGTACTTTCTATGTTAGATGGTAATAGTGGATGATCTGCCTCCCCTGATGATGTCACAGCTAACAGAACACCAGACCAGGTGTACCTTCTATGAAGAGAAAAAGACAGAGAACAAAAACTTGAAAGCTGAAATAACAACAAACAATGCAAATTGGAGAACAGTAGGAGAACTCAGCAGAGTGAGAGAAATAGACCCTGATGTCCTCCAGTAGCCTAAGCCTATAGCAGCATAACTATAGAGATAGTTTAGGGTAACCTAACTATAAGCTTTGTCAAAAAGGAAAGTTTTAAGATTAGTCTTAAAAGTAGACGGGGTGTCTGCCTCACGGACCAAAACTGGGAGTTGGTTCCACAGGAGAGGAGCCTGATAGCTAAAGGATCTGCCTCCCATTCTACTTTTAGAGACTCTAGGAACCACCAGCAGACCTGCAGTCTGAGAGCGAAGTGCTCTGTTAGGAACATACGGGGTAATCAGAGCTCTGATATATGATTGAGTTTGATTATTAAGGGCTTTATACGTTAGAAGGAGAATTTTAAATTCTATTCTTGATTTAACAGGAAGCCAATGAAGGGAAGCTAAAATTGGAGAAATATGATCCCTCTTGTTGATTTTCATCAGAACTCCTGCTGCAGCATTTTGAATCAGCTGAAGACTTCGAACTGCATTTTGTGGACTTCCTGATAGTAAAGAATTACAATAGTCCAGCCTTGAAGTAACAAATGCTTGGACTAGTTTTTCAGCATCACTCCTGGACAGAATGTTTCTAATTTTGGTGATATTCCAGAGGTGAAAAAAGAAAACCCTGGAAACCTGTTTAATATGGGATTTAAATGACATGTCTTGGTCAAAAATAACACCAAGATATTTTATTTTATTACCAGAGGATGTCATCAAGACATGACTGCAGTCCTCTATAGGATGGTCCCAAATCCTGGTCTTCAGGGACGATTGTCCTGCATGTTTTAGGTCTATCCTTGCAGCCACACACCTGACTTAAATGAATGGCTTCTGCAGCACTTGATGGTTGAAAGGGGGTTCATGCAATCCTTTGTATCAGGTGAGCTGGAACAGAGACACATCTAAACGTGCAGGACGGGGTCCCTGGGGACCAGTTTTGGAAACCCCTGCTCCAGAGCTACAATCCTGCAGGTTTTGGATGCATCCCTGCTCCAACACACCTGAATCCCTCATCGGCATTCAGTCATTCAGGTCTGCAGAGGCCTGGTAACAAGCAAATATTTCAGTGCAGGTGTGTTGGTGCAGGGTTACATCTACATGTTGCAGGTTAGTAGCTCTCGAGGACTGGACATGTCTACCTCTGGGACAAGGGCTAAAGCGTGGGAATAGGATGAAGCCCAAGGGGTAATTAGTTGTTGCTCTCCAAAAGCCTGCCTCCAGCTCCAGACAAAAGCAGCCCATGCCCAACGGACCAACCAAAAAAAAAAAAAAAAATCATCACTGATTTCTCCACCTACTGGTGTGATATGCATATGTCGGCATTTCTGTTGGTTTTGCATCTTGAATGTCAGAGAAAATATCTGCTTTAAAGGAATATCTGGGGCAGCTTTCAGCATAGAAGATGGGATTCCTACTGTTGCAGAAACTTTTGAATCTGTATCCCTCCCATCACTTTTGAGATGCCGACACAAACGCATCTCTCTTTTCCAGTCTCCCTGCTGCGTGCGAGTGTGTGTCATTGGTATGAATAAAGACGAGCAGTGTTGGGCTCAGCATCCCTGCGCTGCCTGCCTCATTGTGCTGCTGCGAAAGCAACAGTAAAAGCCGTGCAGATGATGCACCGTGTCAGCAAACACAGAACAATGGATCGTCTGGTGTCTCTCTCCCTCTCTCTCTCTCTCTCTCTCTCTCTCTCCAGGCTGTTACTTGTGTAACACATTCAGCCTGTGTGCAGTTCTGTAGCTTGCTTTGAATAAAATGACTGCATGAGCACAGGGCTGAGGTCTTGAATTAGATGAGATGATGACCCAACACTCCACAGAAACTCAACCTATTTATACCGCACACATGAATGGAGCATTGACTAAACAGTTTTTCTGAAGTTTAAAATCTTTTTTTTTTTGGTCTGAAATGGGCCTCTAGTTTTGTCGCTGATCAAAAACTAAAGGCTTCCTTCTGTGGCTTCCTGTTTATGCCAACACCTTCTATTTAAATCTCCTATTTTGCATAAGTTATTCAAGGCTTCGCCATTATCTCTGCTTTCATTTCACCTTTTCTACCTGCAGGAAGGGTTTCTGGTCTAGGTTACTTCCCTTTGGATTTTGTAAAGCTTGTTTCTCCGTGTTTACTTAAAGTGCACATGTCAACTTTTAAAAATTACTTTTCCTGTAGTGTTCAGGGTTGTAGCTCACACTAGTTTCATTCACTCCTTGATCTATGTAAAACAAAAAAATCAAGCAAGGGAGCCGAGAACGCAACCAAAACGTTGACAAGGAGTGATGATGCTGCGTCTGAAAGCCTTAACTCTGGAATAAATCTATAACACAGTGGATACACTGGCTAAAGTACTGTCGGCAATGATTTGTGTTCATAAAGTGACGCTTTTTATGTTTATTTATCCAGTGCGGAAGAGGTAATCACTAATCA